>NC_091165.1:9176037-9250637 GCF_040958095.1 Procambarus clarkii
AGATATATGACCGAACCTAACCAACCCTACCTAACCTAACCTAACCTATATTTATAGGTAAGGTTAGGTTAGGTAGCCAAAAAAAGCTAGGTTAGGTTAGGTTAGGTAGGTTAGGTAGACGAAAAAACATTAATTCATGAAAACTTGGCTTATTAGGCAAATCGGGCCTTGAATAGTAGGCTGAGAAGTGCGTTCTGGCTATTAGGTACGACATATATATATATATATATATATATATATATATATATATATATATATATATATATATATATATATATATATATATATATATATATATATATATATATATTTATATGTTGTACCTAGTAGCCAGAACGTCGTATTCGGCCTGCTATGCAAGGCCCGATTTGCCTAATAAGCCAAGTTTTCCTGAATTAATATATTTTCTCTAATTTTTTTCTTATGAAATGGCTACCCATTTCATTATGTATGAGGTCAATTTTTTTTATTGGAGTTAAAATTAACGTAGATATATGACCGAAGCAAACCAACCCTACCTAACCTAACCTATCTTTATAGGTTAGGTTAGGTTAGGTAGCCGAAAAAGTTAGGTTAGGTTAGGTAGTCGAAAAAAAGTTAATTCATGAAAACTTGACTTATTAGGCAAATCGGGCCTTGCATAGTAGGCTGAGAAGTGCGTTCTGGCTACTAGGTACGACATATGTTTATATGTCGTACAGTTCCGTGACCGTTTCAGGAGTTCCGTGCTGCGTTTCACTTACGAGATGGAAAAGGATGGGAAGCTGCCCTTTCTAGATATAAGAGTCATGGAAAAGAGCGGAGGTTTCCACACTGCAGTCTACACTAAGGAAACGAAAATAGGAATGTGCCTAAATGCCAAAAGCGACTGCCCAGATAGGTACAAGAGGAGTGTTGTTAACGCATATGTCGACCGTGCTCTCAGCCACAGCTCAGAATGGAAGCAAGTCGACGAAGAACTCTGTAGGGTAAGGCAGGTCCTAGTCAACAACGGCTTCTCCAATGGTTTCGTCGAAGACATCATAAGAAGGAGAGTGAAACGCCATGCAACCTCTGAAGAGACAACTAACACAACACCTATACCCCCTATTAGACTATTTTACGAGAACTTCTTTTCCACAGCTCATAAAACGAAGGAAAGGGTCCTGAAAGATATTGTTAATAGAAACGTTATCCCTACAGACAAAAATCAGAGGATACAACTGACGATTTACTATAAAACCAGAAAAACGGCCAGCCTACTCATGAGAAACTCTCCAGACACAAAGCAGAACGCTTTAAAAGAGACCAACGTCGTCTATGCCTTCAAATGCCCTCTTGGGGACTGTAAGCTCCAAAAAAACCAGTATATAGGCAAGACAACAACATCTCTTTCTAGGCGTTTAACGATGCATAAGCAACAGGGCTCCATTAAGGAACATATAATCTCTTCCCACAACCAAACCATCGCCAGAGGAATCCTAGTAAACAACACAGAAATCATTGATAGATACAGCGATAGCAGGCGGCTTGACGTTTGCGAGGCACTACACATTAAGAAGTCAACACCAGCAATCAACAGCCAATTAATGCACAACTATATTCTACCCACCTCAAGACTCCGCTCCAATATAGAAGCATCAAGAAATATGGACCAATAGGATTTTTACAATCACTTCTATTCAATACCCATTGTTTCGTGTTCTGTCTTGTGTTGATGAAATTAATACCCTATTAAATACCACCTCACCCCATCCACCTCACTCAAATGTAGATATAAACAAATCGGAGATGTGTAAGTTCTATTCAGTTGTGTATGTGTAAACTAAAGTCTTTGAAAATGTAATAATTTTATGAAACGCACTCAAGTGTCGCGTCAGACTAGAAATAAAAATGAATTTTGGAGAATTGATTTTTGAATTACCACCAACAGTGAAAAGAAATGTACGAAAAATTGAGAAAATTCGTGTTAGAATTATTAATCTTACTTTTTCGGTCATATTTAATAATATATGTCTACAGGAAAGACTGCTCTCACTTCTCACTTGCTGGAAGTGATAGCTTCGGCTATCACTTCCTTATGTCCGGTCGTAATGGTCAAGCGGATTAAGGCGTCCCTGTACATACCAGTTGCGTTGCTCCTGGCAGTATGGGTTCGAGTCACTTCTGGGGTGTGAGTTTTCTGTTGTATATAGTCCTGGGGACTATTCAGGCTTGTTTGCATTTGTGTTCCTCACGTGTGCCCCAAAGAATGAGGTGATTTGATAAAATGCTATGCCCAAGATTACCATCCGAGTGCCGGCGGGGAAGTGGTTCAAATAGCTTCGGCTATCACTTTCTTATGTCCGGTCGTGATGGTCAAGCGGATTAAGGCATCCCTGAATATACCAGTTGCGTTGCTCCTGGCAGTATGGGTTCGAGTCACTTCTGGGGTGTGAGTTTTCAGTTGTATATAGTCCTGGGAACCATTCAGGCTTGTTTGCATTTGTGTTCCTCACGTGTGCCCCAAAGAATGAGGTGATTTGATAAAATGCTATGCCCAAGATTACCATCCGAGTGCCGGCGGGGAAGTGGTTCAAATAGCTTCGGCTATCACTTCCTTTTGTCCGGTCGTGATGGTCAAGCGGATTAAGGCGTCCCTGTACATACCAGTTGCGTTGCTCCTGGCAGTATGGGTTCGAGTCACTTCTGGGGTGTGAGTTTTCAGTTGTATATAGTCCTGGGGACCATTCAGGCTTGTTTACATTTGTGTTCCTCACGTGTGCCCCAAAGAATGAGGTGATTTGATAAAATGCTATGCCCAAGATTACCATCCGAGTGCCGGCGGGGAAGTGGTTCAAATAGCTTCGGCTATCACTTCCTTTTGTCCGGTCGTGATGGTCAAGCGGATTAAGGCGTCCCTGTACATACCAGTTGCGTTGCTCCTGGCAGTATGGGTTCGAGTCACTTCTGGGGTGTGAGTTTTCAGTTATATATATATATATATATATATATATATATATATATATATATATATATATATATATATATATATATATATATATATATATATATATATATATATATATATATATATATATATATATATATATATATATATATATATATATATATATATATATATATGTCGTACCTAGTAGCCAGAACGCTTTTCTCTGCCTACTATTCAAGGCCCGATTTGCCTAATAAGCCAAATTTTCATGAATTAATTTTTTTTCGACTACCTAACCTAGCTAACCTAACCTAACCAAACTTTTTCGGCTACCTAACTTAACCTAACCTATAAAGATAGGTTAGGTTAGGGTAGGTAGGGTTGGTTAGGTTCGGTCATATATCTACGTTAATTTTAACTCCAATTAAAAAAATTGACCTCATACGTAATGAAATGGGTAGCTTTATCATTTCATAAGAAAAAAATTAGAGAAAATATATTAATTCAGGAAAACTTGGCTTATTAGGCAAATCGGGCCTTGTATAGTAGGCTGAGAAGTGCGTTCTGGCTACTATTTGCGACATATAAATATATATATATATATATATATATGTCGTACCTAGTAGCCAGAACTCACTTTTTGGCCTACTATTCAAGGCCCGATTTGCCTAATAAGCCAAGTTTTCCTGAATTAATATAATTTTTCTTATTTTTTTCTTATGAAATGATAAAGCTACCCATTTCATTATGTATGAGGTCAATTGTTTTTTATTGGAGTTAAAATTAACGTAGATATATGACCGAACCTAACCAACCCTACCTAACCTAACCTAACCTATCTTTATAGGTTAGGTTAGGTTAGGTAGCCGGAAAAGTTAGGTTAGGTTAGGTTAGGTAGGTTAGGTAGTCGAAAAAGCATTAATTCATGAAAACTTGGCTTATTAGGCAAATCGGGCCTTGCATAGTAGGCTGAGAAGTGCGTTCTGGCTACTAGGTACGACATATATATATATATATATATATATATATATATATATATATATATATATATATATATATATATATATATAAATTAAACCTAGAAGGGGGTACCACCTCTGGTGCAAGTGTAGGGACCCATAGCCTCGGAGAAGAAAATAAAGAGTACAGAGAAGACCTTGTGGATCCTCACTGAACACTTTGATATTTTCTTCTCCTACCACCCCTATTCTTTTGGTATGTGTGTATATATATCTAACTTTATATGAAAATGTCATTACACAAAAAGGGTTACAATTTGGTTTAAATGCAGGGTACAAGGCTACTTGTCACAAGTTGTAGAGCTCCTCCAGCTCCTCAGATGGCGGGCAGGAACCATGGATGCAGTGAGCATTTCCTCTCTGGATCGCCACACTAAGGCGCTGAAAGAGAAAACTGGCAGCTCTAGGGTCGTTGTTTCAATTAGCTTGGACCCCAACTCCTTCAAAAAATTAGCAGCACTTTTACCCCAGGCACCAAGTGTCCCTGAGGCAATGGGGACAAAATTGTAGTGGTGATAAAGGTCTCAGTATTTACGTAACTTGGCTGCTTCCCGGTGATTGGCAGCACCTTCTGCTTGTGTAGCACTGAAGACAACATAGGTGTTGGCTAAAGTTGAAACGCAAGTGTAGTCACACACCAACTGTCTACCATTCTTTCAGGGGGTTCACCGTGATTCCATTTGGGCGACCGACAGGCTCATCAGAGTTGTGTGACATTAGGTAATGTGGCTCTTTCTCTGCTGGACAACCGGCTGTGGTAAGGCTTCTCTTAATAATGTCGTTAACCTAGTCGTGTCTTGCATGCCATCCTCCTGTCCTTTGGCAGAGAAGGCAATGCCGTCCGTACCTGTCGGCCTCTGCCTCGCCGAAAATACACCTGTATTCGGTGTAAATTGGGGCAGCGAGGCGGAGAGTCACGGCAATTCGGATTACCTGCGGTGTGAGGCGGGTGCCGGTGGCTGTCATTGGGGTTGCTAATAGGAAGTCATCTGCATGGGGATCTGCTACAGCTCTATGTCGGGCAGTGTCATGTGGTGTTGTCGCAGCTTCATGGTCGGCAGTGGGGCGATCCCAGCTGGATTGCTTATGGGCTTCAGAAGGCGGTGGTTGGGGTTCACGTCCTGCGAGAGAGACCCATTTGGTTGTGCAGTCTGTGAAGCTGGGATCATGTACCCCTGCCTGTTGAACTAGGTGCTCAGGTAAGATTTCCTTCACCAAGTGTCAGACGCCACTGAAGAGGACAGGAACGCTGGTACAGCAATTTGTGTTCCTGTGTACACGCCAAGGACCCCGAGTCTGACAGGAAGGGAGGTCTGTTTCCACTGTGAGTCGCTGAGAGAAAGGTTGAAGGCTTTTTCTAGCACTGATTTCAGCAAACTGTCGTACTTTTCTAATTTAATATTGTTGAAAGATGGCGAACTTCTTAGAAAGTAGGTCAGCTTGGGGAGGGACAAGCATCTGGTGATGAGGTAAAGTGCATTATGAGCATCGATGTCTTCAGTCCTCTCGTTCATCCTCTTCAGGTCAGTGATCTTCTTACCAAGGACCTTGTCGATGGCATTCCCTCCAAGAGGAGCACCTAGGAGTGTGCTTTCCTCAGGGATGGTTGTATGAATATCAGGCAAAACAACCTTTATTTGCTCTATTATGTGTTGGTTGGTGGAGGTTATTTCACACTTGGAAGAGTTCAGGGTGAGGCCAAGACTTGCTCCTTGCTCTAAAATTATTCTAATGTCGTCCACGAGTGAGGCTGGGGAGCCAGCTAGAGTACCATCGTCCAAAAACCAAATATTGAGCTCACTGGACAGGTTATCGATAACTTCCTTGATGACTAGGCAGATGACTAAGATGATGACTAAGCAAAGGAGCAAGAAGGGTCACCCTGTTGGACACCTTCATGTGATTCTATTTCTTGTTCCCCGAATAGCAGAGTTAGATTCTTGCTGTAGAATGAGTTTACAAACGGGTAGAGGGAAGGAAAAAGGCGATGAACCGCACTGAGTACTGCATCCCTTCTAATCAGATTGAAAGCATTTTTGAAGTCCTGTTTTATCAGGTTTTTTTCATCCATAATGTTGGCAATGTAGGCTCTAGCTGCATGAGCCGCTGCCTCACATCCCTGGGAAATGCCAAACGCAAGTTGTTTTGGCTTCAGCATGTCGGCGGCTGTCTGACTAATTGTTCTAGCAGCAGCCTTAGCGATGAGGCTCCGGAGTGAATTGCCCACAGCTATCGGTCTGATTCCTCCATTTTTTTTCCTCAGGGCACAGAAGGTAGCGCCAAAAAAGAGAGGCCGTAAGGTCTCTGGTATGTTGCCAGCTAGACATCTGTTGGAGAATCTAGTTAGTTCCACCAGGAAGCCCTGTATAATGTCTCCTAGTGCAGGGTTGAGCATTTGTTTGATGTGGTTGGGTCTTAGTCCTGTGAACCCACCTGCTGATCCTGGTGGGAAGGATAAAGCTGCTATATGCACCATGGATTCGAGCACACACAGGGGTTCCGCTCTGGTGACACCGACTAGGGGAACACTGTCGTCACGAGGAGCTCTGGGTGGGTGTTTTTCTCTCAGGACTTGTGCTGTATCGGCATCCCTGGTGGCAACTGTGTCTTCACTGGTGATGATCTGATTGTCCTTATTGTGTTGCCTTCTTCTATTTTCTTGCTGACTGTTGCTTTGATTTTGGATGCCTCGGTTCTGCTGTTGATACCTTTCCTGCGGGTGGTGTTTTTGGCATGGGTGGGGAGGGGTACCTGGTTGTCCTCTCTAGGAAAACTATTTATAGCCATAATGACTGAGGAATCTAGTGATTTGTCTCTCCTTGCAGGGACAGCTAGGCATATGTTTGCTAACAGGAGAAGGTTGTGCGAGCTTGGATGGTTCCGGGGAAGTCATTGACCTTTTTCAAGAGGCTGGATAGTTTGGCTGCCACTTGGGGGCAGGCAGCTTTGGGGATGTGCTGCAAGGTTCCAACTGATGTTGCTTTGATGGCTTCTAGTAGATTCTCAGTCGAAATGAAGCTGTTGGAGGTGTTTTCCCTGACTGCTGGTATGGGGCCCTGATTGATACTCTCTATTTGAGAGGGCGCCACATACCCGAACAATCGGTTCCATTGTGAGCATGCTTGCGCACATCCCCGTTATGCTTGAGTCTCCACACTTTGTCACACACTTGGCATGTGCCATGCCAGTCGTCGATTGATGGCTCCTCTTGGCTGAGAGAAGCCTGGCTGTCAGTCGTGACCTGCGACATCGGCGGCGGGATATATATATCAATATAAATATAAATGGAAATGTTTGTTTCTTCAAAATCGCGAATCTCCGAAAGTTTCACACCGATTACTTTGAAATTTTGACACAACGTCCCACTCGTATCTGAGCAGGTTTCTACATACATACAATATAGATGTCACTTTTGTGACGGGAGAAAAATATGCTTTTTTAAAAAACTGTGTTTTTCATGTGATTTTTCATGTATGGGAAATCTTTGAAACCACTTTACCGATTGCTTTGAAATTTTGACACAACGTTGCATTCGAATAGGAGCGTGATTTGATATACCTACTATATACATGCCTCACCTGTGACAGGAAAAAATACATGTTTTTTTTTAAAAAGCGCCATCTGTTGGATGTAAGAGCAACACACGCTGTAATCTCCGAATGTTCTTCACCGATTGCTTTGAAATGTTGACATAACGTTCCATTCGAATACGTGCATGTTTTTATACATGTACTATATAGCTGCCACACATATGATAGGTTTAAAAAAAAAAATCTAAAACAGCACCATCTGTTGGATGTAAAATCAACACATGCTATTCTAAATATGTTACGATTCCAGTTTTATGTTTCCAATTGCATTGTTAAATTAAATTTTCATAGATTTTGATTGATTTTCATTTTGATTTAATTATTTTGCATGACATTACGTTAGAATTGAGCTATGTTCTTTACTATACCGTTCATTTCATGAGTATAGTTTATTTTTTAATTTTTTATTTTTTTATTTCGTTTTTTTAATTGTTCTTCTTATTTTTCAGTGCAATTGGCAGTGGAATTGAGCTGTGTTGATTGATCTGCGTTTGAATTGAAATATTTCGTTAGCATTTTTTGTTTTGAAAACAAGAAAATGGACAATGCATTTATCTCACATCTGCATATGTGCCACAAATAACCATGAATCCACCGGCTACAACATTTACTACGGTCTTCACATTTTGTCAAAATGACGCGTTGGCGAAAACACTGCTGTATTCGGAAGTGCCTACGTATTACACGTGGAATGCCAGTAGAAAATATTTTGAACGACGAAAACGAGGAGATCGAGTCGACGGACAATCTGGCATATTCAAACAAACTACAATAGGCAGACTGTACACCGTGGATCCCAATCAAGATGAATACTTCTTTCTTCACATGCTGTTGATAAATGTGCCTGGTTAAACGTCTTTCCAGCAATTGAGATTTGTGAACGGCGTTACACATGCCACTTTCCGTAGTGCATGTCATCCTCTGAATTTATTGGAGAACGACCGACACTGGGATGTGTGCATTATTAACGCGTCCAACAGGTCACATACAAATCAAATTCGTGCATTGTTTTCAATCATATTCACCGCCTGCTCTCCTTGATCTCCAACAGAGTAATGTCAGCACTGTGGAGAAATGCCCGACAGACCATTGGAACATTATCTAACACAGTGCAGAGTTGCAAATCCATTAAGATTTCAGCTTAGATTCAACAGAGCAGAAGAAGTTGTTAAACACATATGGCAAAATCTTACTGAAGCGACCATATAAGTCATAAATATTCAAACTCCGCTCAAGTAAAACAAAAACAAGCAACACTTAGTGAGCCAGCCAGAGGCCTGGGGCCTGCGCAGGAAAATACCTAAAAAAAAAAAATCAAACAGAGTTATGTGAGAAATATTAATTGCACATGGCTGAAGATATTGTTCGTTGAATACGAAGGAAAATTCAAATATGAACATGGATTTCAGAGCAGAAATCTACAACTAAGCATTGATAATGATTTGTGTTTAGGAATCGCAAACAATATTCTCAGTTTGGAATACCATCATGGAATCGATCTGCTACTGCTTAGTTCGGAAGTAGAATTTTGTCGTGGACAAAATTATATCACAGGTGATCTTTTATCGCATGTGCAATCAAATATTCCTAAGCAAAAGCATGAACAAAAGACATTCATGATTAAATAATTAAAACTGTCAATAACGGGCTTGGAGATATCTACTTATTAGATGAGCCAGGAAGAACTGTTGAAACATACCTAATTAGATTGATTCTGGCAGCAATTCGATCCCAAAATGGCACAGCCTTGCTCTTGCATTTTCCGAAATAGCTGCGACATTGCTACCAGGTGGAAGAACTGCTCATTCGGCTTTGAAATTGTTATTGAACATGCAATTCATTGAAACTTCCACGTGCAACATTTCCATAACATCCGGCATGGGAAAAGTATTGCAGAAATACAAACTTATTGTTTGGGATGAATGCACATTGGCCCACAAAAAAATCGGTCGAGGCTCTTGATCGATCATTGCAAGATTTGCGTGGGGACATCAGCCCATTTGGGAACGCATTAATATTGCTTGCAGGAGATTTCATGCAACCATTACCTGTAATTCCTCAATCGACACCAGCAGATGAAATAAATGCTTGCCTGAAATACTCTACTTTGTGGCGCCACGTAAAGACGTTAAAATTAACTACAAATATGCGTGTCCAGCTGCAAAATGATCCATCAGCTGAGATATTCTCACATCAGTTGCTGGAAATTGGGAACGGAAACGTGCCGGTTGATCTGACCTCAGGACGAATTTCATTGACTCGTAACTTCTGCAATTTAGTGATGTCAAAAGAAGAATTGGTTGAAAGAGCATTTCCCAATATTCAAACCAAATATAAAAATCCCGATTGGCTGAGTGAACGAGCTATTCTTGCGGCCAAGAATAAAGACGGCTACTAACTTCACAATAATATTCAGTCGATGAATATTATTATAAATATATTAGATGAAGCGGTTAATTATCCAACAGAATTTTGGAATTCACTCGAACTGCCAGGGATACCACTGCACGTACTGCAATTGAGAAGCGGTGTGCCAATTATCATGTTACGAAATATCAATCAGCCAAAGCTTTGCAACGGCACGCGGGTTGTGGTAAAAAAAAAATCAGCAATGTCGTAGAAGTAACAATCTTGATAGGACCTTTCAAAGGTGAAGATGTCCTCATTCCTCGCATTACTATGATTCCAATGGATTTGCCATTTTAATTTAAGAGATTGTAATTTCCAATTCGATTGGCGTTTGCAATCACCATCAACAAAGCTCAGGGCCACTCTCTAGAATTGTGCAGTTTATATCTAGACACGGATTGCTTCTCAAATGGAAAATTATATGTTGTGTGTTCTAGAGTCGGCGAACCGGACAATCTCTATATCTCCACAGACAATGGAACAACAAGAAATATTGTATACCCACAAGCATTGTAAAATTAAACGTATTAAATACGTGCACTTTTTCTTTTCTTTCTTTTCCATTTAACCAGACTAAGCCACAACAACGTGTGTCTGGTACAGCTAGTATTTAATAAATTATTAACTACAGTAACCCTCTTCAATTGGTGAGTTTTATTATATTTTTTTCTTTCATATTGTAATACATTAGAAAACACAATACAGCCATCCTAGTTATATTTTGTATTAAGATATGATTAATTTTATATGTTTTAATGTTGGTTGTGATAATATAGAATTTACTGAGGAAAAAGTTTTCCACCAGAATGAAAACAACACACTATCAAATGTATAAGACCTATTATTTTATACCTCACAAATGTATGTATCCTTTCATTCAGTAACCTATTGTATAAGATTAAATAAAAATTGATTAAAAAACTAAATAGAAAGATATATCTAACTTATTTGGGAAAGTTAAAATTCTAATGCTGAATTTAAGAAATAAAGGCTGGGAGTGGTAGTTGTATATAAGCTTCTGAGGATGTCTGACAAGGAAGGATGGCATCCTTACCACATATGTTAATTCCATATCGTTATCTTCTGCTTATTTGTTCGAGACTATAAAAAAAGGGTAAAGAAAATATAAAATAATGATTATAAATACATTTTTATTTATTTTTATGGTAGTAATATACATTTTTAAAGCATTTCAGAATATACAAAAGAACCCAAAAGGATAATTGATAAACAATTTACAGATTGTCAAACATTGACTCCAAAGAACTTTGATATGTCAAAGGGTGGTTGAATATGTTAATTTATGTATGCCAACATTTTTTGGTACATTTCTGATTATTTCTCTTACAAACATACCTATGATTTATCGAACATAGAAAATGTTCGTTAATGTTCATAGTCAGAGGCACTCTGACACAACATTTGAGAGCCCATACAGGCGAAAAACCTTTTATGTGCAATGTGCTCACCCACCTAGTTGTACTCACCTAGTTGTGCTTGCAGAGGTTGAGCTCTGGCTCTTTGGTCCCGCCTCTCAACTGTCAACCAACTTGTGAGTTGGAAACTATTCCGACCGAGTAGAAATTTATCTGAACATTTGGGAATATATACAGACGAAAATTCTTTTATGTGCGATGTTTGTGCGGAAATAATCAATCAGCGAGGCACCCTGACCCAACATTTGAAAGCACATGCCGCTGCATTTATATGAGGTGCGTTTGGGAAAATTTTCAGGTTCAGACTCACACTGACTGGACATTTGAATCCATGCAGGCGAAAAACCTTTTACAATGCGACACATGAGAGAAAAAAATTAATTGCAGGGACAACCTGAGTGAATATCGGAGAACACATGCAGGAAACCCAAAACCTCTTAAGGCAAAGTATCTGACTGAACATTTAAGAACACACTGAGTGCAATGACTGTCGCGAAAAAATCAATAACAGATTCCACCTAAACAAACATTTGATATCACATTTTATGAAGGAGGTATATCATCTTTTAGGTTTTTAGATCGTTAGAGTTGAAGTGGTTTCAACATATTATGCCTTCACGAGCCTATCGTCCATGTTAAACCTTCCTTATTACCCTAATATGTATGATTCCTTCCGCAAGACAATTTTTTGCAAATGTGTTTTCAACAAACCAGTTCATTGAAATGCCACATAGGGGCAGTTCGGATTTGAAATCCAATTATATTGGAATAAATTATTGTTATTATAGTATAAAGGATTCCGTATATATTTGGTGGATAGTAAAGTTTATTTCCGAAACAAAAATATTAATCACTGTTGTAATAGCAATTATTTTATAATAAAAAATAAATGCATTTGAAAGTACATACAGGCAAAAACTTTTTTCCCTAAAATGAGAAATATATTAATATAACTAGGATGGCTGTATACAAATTCAGCTATATATACTACAGTAGAATGCTTGGGGGTGGTTAATGTCAGTGTAGACGTCCTTATTCACTTATATGCTGACTTCTTTCAGCCTTTTATTAGTCTGACTTCTGGTTTGGCATGCCTTGGAGTATAATAAATGAAGCAGGCGAATTTTGGTTTTTTATTATTATATGCGTTCTTAAAACCATATTACTTGCACAAGGTAAAGGGAATACAGGAATGGATCATTTTGGAATTATTTTGGGGATATTGGAAAAGAATGTTGGACATCGATCACATTTCAGTCAAGAAGATACCACTCTCTCAAATCTCTCATTTCATTTAAATATCAGTTTATACGAAACGCTAATAGATGTTAGAGTATTTAAGGATCAGATTCCGTTGAGATTTATGTTTTCTTCACTTGATGGTCCTGGATGCAAGCAAAGGGTCATCTTTAGATTTAAGATCGATGGATCACCTGAATATGTGAATGTGTGCAGTGAAATGTGCAAGTAGGGTGGATATCGATCCCGTTGGGTGTCCTTTTGTTCTAGGGTTCAATTCTGATGTTGTTCATCCGCATGTGAGTGTAACAAACTAGGCTGGTTGTAAGAATTATCCAGAGTGGTTTATCGACAAAAGAGAATGGGAAGCTGAGGCCGCGTGGTGACCTGGGACCTGACCCCAGGGGAATTCGCGGTGAAAATAATCGACGCCTTGTTCATAGCTGCGTATAATGAATCATCCTATAGTATTCAGTAAGTTAGAGAAATTAGCCTTTATTCATTTTGTATTAAAGTTGTATTGTATAATATTACTGGGTACAATATCAAGAGTATTCTAATTATTGAGTTAAGTCACCATCAGTGACATCACGAATCAGATCTAAGTTGTAAGGCGGAGTGACCTGGCGGTCATAGGTCATCAGTGTTGACATGTCCACTATTTCTCAAAGTTTTAATAACCATTTTTGTGATCGGGAACAGCTCTGCTGTTAGAGGCTTGTGTAATTTAACTTCAGTAAAATAATTCAACCAGTCTGGATCAATTAAGTACAACAGAGGTTAATTGTTATAACTTAAACCTTGCTAGTAACTTGGTAAAACTTAGACTATGCGGAAGGATACAAAGCTCTAGTCTGGGGTAGACCAGACGAGGAGAGATCAGTGTGGAGTTCAGATCAACTGGGGGAGGTCAACCATTTTACCTCTCCCCCAAGACCAGCCCCCAACATCTTTAGCTGGTCAAACATAGAGGTATAGTTGCTATTGTTATTTGTAGGGATAGTCAACTCGTTGCCATTCAGGTCAAGTAGGGAGTGTTAAAGTGACAGGGAGTGAACATATTTAGATTTTGTTTTAGTTTTCTTTTAATAAATTAATTAGTTAATAATTTGCATTTTTATTATTTCCATGTGTATGTTCAAGTTATGTGAACTTGTCCTGGTCACGTGGTTCACACGAGGCAGAGTTGGATTGGGCGTCGATTCTAACATCGAATCGGAATTCATCATTCCCGTGTAATTAATTCCACACTTAAGAACTCTCAAGGTCATCGGTTATAGTGGGGATCAAGCCCCAAGGTTGATTAATTAGCATGATCGATCCAGACCTCGATCATTGCTCTGTGTTACTGGTCTGGTGGTGGCGGCGGAGGCGACTCTAGGGTTTTGCTCAAAGCCTAGGTCACGTCATACTGGTTGTAGAATCCTAAGTCGGTCAATCGTCTTAGGACCACGTGGCGTGGAGTTGGCTTTGGTAAAAGTTTTGGAGTCCCTTGTAGAGAAATAAAAAGTAAGAATACGGGTAGAGGGAAAGAAGAAAGATAGATAAGTCGAGAACCCCCTCCCCGTGTTACAAATTTCGCCGGAAAAATAATGATTACGTCATCTGAAGTAACAAGAAAGCAGAACTAAGGCGGTCACAGGTGGAAGACACGGTTTCCCTACAGAGTACTGGGACTCGCCAATAGAAGGTCGCAAAATTGTCTCCTTTGGCCTAAAGTCGGCGGTACGAGGGTATACACAGTTGGTGTTTACGGCCTAGTAACCAGGTGACATCAAGAAACGCCTGAGATGACGTGAGCAATGATGGAAGACGAGATTCACCTGTTCTGCAAACAAGCAACCAGCCTCTACGACCTTCTGACACCACTCCTGCTAAGAGACACCGTTGGTACATCCAGTCCTGCTCTGCTGTGGTCATCTGCGCCGTCAAGTTTAACATCAAGACTGCCGTGTGAACTGTGATTGATATGAAGGCCTGTGGACTGTCGAGAGCAAGATTAATGGCCGAAGTAACAGTATTCTACAGCTGTCACTTGGCACTCCGCTCTACAACACTCTGTCGTCATTCAGGAGTACCGGATGGGAGTACAAGAGGACCAGGTATTGATGTCTACACATGGGGAGAAGCAAGATCGACACCGTCATCGTCAGCGACTACATTCAGCATCCAGCAGCATCGATTTTTTTTTCTCGATTACTCAATATGAACAATTGATACAAACAACAAAGTTGGCTCTGAACATCTGTGTAAAGAATATCTGGACACTTTTGTTTAAATATAGAAAAACAGATTTAGAATCAATACTTTATAAATGTTGAAAAACAGATTTAAAATAATTCTGGTATAATATATGAAAATTTTACTCTATAAATTGGTCAGTAATCAAAATCGAAGCCCCTGTGTAATTGTCTCAGCCCAGAACAAACGGTTATGGAAAATTATGTTGTGCTATTTTTTTCAGAATGTTTGAACACAGGAGAGGCGGACCAATATAAACATTGACACTTCTAGTGAGTGAGAACACTTGGCTGTACAGTCAGCTGAAACCTGTGATATAGTATAGGAATTTTTGTTTATATTTTTAGATACATGTAATAAACATTAGGTGTGTTCCTTAGCATGTCAAGGTTGACATTGAGTGGGGAGTGGGTAGTACACGGATGTGAACTTGATAGTTCCGTAGTACGCTCCCGGATGACTGAAAGTTCAGTCTGAAGATATAACTTTAATGTTTATGTTTGAGCACGGTGGGGCCGGCTCTAGAGGACACATGGACTTGGCTAGTGAAGAGCCAAGAGAGGTTAATAGCTAGTCTTTGATGGTAGAGTAGGGACATGTTATTTAGCTATGTCAGTAAGGATCGGATGTGTTTCCTGATGTTAGAGGATTGCTGTCAGTTGACAGCTGAGAAATTTATGAAATGTGAACATATTTATTATGATGTTGGACTCTATTAATTGTCAAATTTTATTAGTTAGGTTAGCTTTTGTTGGTGGCATGAGTTGAATTCTGGGTTTGGATACTAAACCTCGTGATTTTTTAACAAATTAACAAGGTTTACTAAGTGCTTGTGTGGGGGGGGTTGTAACAAACTAGGCAGGTTGTAAGAATTATCCAGAGTGGTTTATCGACAAAAGAGAATGGGAAGCTGAGCCCGCGTGGTGACCTGGGACCTGACCCTAGGGGAATTCACGGTGAAAATAATCGACGCCTTGTTCATAGCTGCGTATAATGAATCATCCTATAGTATTCAGTAAGTTAGAGAAATTAGCCTTTATTCATTTTGTATTAAAGTTGTATTGTATAATATTACTGGGTACAATATCAAGAGTATTCTAATTATTGAGTTAAGTCACCATCAGTGACATCACGAATCAGATCTAAGTTGTAAGGCGGAGTGACCTGGCGGTCATAGGTCATCAGTGTTGACATGTCCACTATATCTCAAAGTTTTCATAACCATTTTTGTGATCGGGAACAGCTCTGCTGTTAGAGGCTTGTGTAATTTAACTTCAGTAAAATAATTCAACCAGTCTGGATCAATTAAGTACAACAGAGGTTAATCGTTATAACTTAAACCTTGCTAGTAACTTGGTAAAACTTAGACTAGTGATATGAAGGTGATAGAAGAAGGTGATATGCTGAGACTGCTCGGGACATGGAGCGCAGGTTTCTACGATGGCTGAAGGCCGAAGAAATAGAGACGATGGAGGAAATGAAACAGTTGATTGTTATGGAAAAGTTCATGTCGACGCTCCATCCAGAACTCAAGGTCAGAATAAAGGAGGCAGATATTAAGGAGCTCTGCAATTACTTCCATTCTTACCTTCAATACCCATTGTTTCGTGTTCTGGCTTGTGTTGAAAGTTTGTTTTCACCTCATCCAAAACTGTTGTAACATATCACCTCACCCAAATGCAGGTATAAAAAATCGAAGATGTTTAAGCTCTATTCAGTTATAGTTGTGTGTGTGTGTAAACTAAAGTCTTTGCAAATGTAATAAGTTTTACGAAACGCGCTCAAGTGTCGCGTCAGACTAGGAATAAAAATGAATTTTGGAGAATTGATTTTTCATTTACCATCAACAGTGAAAAGAAATAAGAAAGATCGAGAAAATTAGTGTTAGAATTATTAATCTTACTTTTTCGGTCATATTTAATAATATATGTCTACAGGAAAGACTGCTACCAATATTTTATATATATATATATATATATATATATTATATATATATATAAGGTACCACCTCTGGTGCCAATGTGGGGACCCATAGCCTCGGAGAAAAAAATAAAAAGTATTCAGAGGAGACCTTGTGGTTTCTCACTGAACACTAATATTATCTTCTACCACCCCCATTCTTTTGTATGTACACATATATATTTACTTTATTTGAACTTTGGTACAAAAAAGGAGTTACATATGGGTTACAAAGATGGGTATCATAGGTTGTCGAGTTCCTCCAGCTCCTCAGATGGCGGGCAGGAACCCTGGATGCAGTGCGCATTTCCCCTCTGTATCGCCACACTGAGGCGCTGGAAAAGAAAGCTTGCAGCTCTTGGGTTCCTTGTTGTTTCAATGAGCCTAGAACCCAGTTCCTTCAAAAAAACTGGTAGCACTTTTGCCCCAGGCGCCGAGTGTCTCAGAAGCAATGGGGACAAAATTGTAGTGGTGATCCAGTTCTCTATACTTACGGGATTTGGCTGCTTCCCTGTGGGTGGCAGCGCCACCTGGTTGTGCAACACTGAGGTTAATGTAGGTGTTAGCCAGGGTTGATACACACGTGTAGTCCCACATTATATATATATATATATATATATTTATATTTGTGACGGGAAAGTGTTGGAGTGTTGATGTTCGGCAGTCCTCCAATGGCAGGTGTCAATGCCTGGTCACACTTATAAAAAAAAAGATAGACTGCTTGCCTGTTTGTGGTAAGTGAGAGGGAGGAACACGTAAAACACAAAGTATGAACAATGAAACTTTATTTTCATTTATGTTTAAAGTAAATATATTAAAGACAAAATCTCGGGGGAATGAAAAATACAATTACATAACAAAGATAAATGCAAAGACAATGCGAGACAATAGTATAAAGGTGAAATAATAAAATGGTGCCGAGAATATCTGCTATGGCTGAAACCTTCCTTCGTATACAAGCCAGTGAGCTTAGTATGCCAGCAGAGAGAGATGTCAACTCTAAGAGCACAAAGATTATTCTGAAGTTGATAGCTGGTCAGGGCTCCGACGTCGATTCAGGTCGATGGCGCAGAGGTGCAGTGTGCAGGTGCGCGGTCGGCGAGTCACCAATCAGGAGCAGGCAGGCTGGAATGAGTAGTTTGCTGGTTGACAAGCTGGCGTGGAGGGTGTGTGGAGTAGGGGGGATCTTGAGTACGTTTTGCCTCCTGGTCAAAACGTTTTGTGCT
The DNA here is from genome assembly GCF_040958095.1 of Procambarus clarkii. Lineage (NCBI taxonomy): Eukaryota > Metazoa > Arthropoda > Malacostraca > Decapoda > Cambaridae > Procambarus > Procambarus clarkii. The sequence continues at coordinate 9,194,068 of NC_091165.1, forward strand.
ACCGGTGGACGTATCTTGAATGTAGCATCTTATACTTGTTAACTGGACGTAACTTGAAGTAGGGAAGAGCAGCCTCAATCTCGCTAGAAAGAGATTATCGTCACAACTCTCCCCCGAAGCCTGTGGTTCCGGGTGAAGTTACGTCTTCAGGTGGTAGAGTGGTAGGTGGTGTAGCCTCCACCTCATAGACTCTGGAGAGGGCGTCTGCTATGATGTTGTCAGAACCCTTGATGTAGAGATCTCCAGGTTGAAATTCTGCAGATATCAAGCCCATCGTAGGAGCCGTTGGTTGTCGAATTGGGCTTGCTGCAGGAAGCGTAGGGGATTGTGGTCCGAGTAGATGGTGGGAGACCAAGCACTTTGTAGGGACGATTCGAAGTGCTGCAAGTTCAGGACGATGGAGAGTGGCTCCCTTTCGATCGTGCTGTAGTTCCTTGTAGCTGTGGTAGCTAACAGGTCGAATCTCCTCGCCTCGTTGTTGCATCAGGTCACCCCTGATGCCGGTACCACTGGCGTCGACATGGAGGATGAAAGGCTTCGTGAAATCTGGCGAGGCGAGAATAGTATTAGAACATGGCAAAGGAGCACTATTATAGTCCTGCAAGTTGGAATGAAGGTCAGGTAGGATTTCTGATTTGGAAAGCACCGTCTCAGTGTTAATGCTTTCGGGAGAAGAAGGGAAGGTTTCACTGTGGAGGTATGGACCTTTAAATGTAGGGACTGATACCAACACAGTGGGGGAATTACCTTGATACTGCTTCAGGAGGTTGACGTGGCACAACTGGGTCTTCCGCCGCCTATCTGGAGTCTCAAGAACGTAGTTGTGGTTGTTCCTGCACTCTTTGATACGGTAGGGTCCTGAAAACTTGTTTTGCAATGGAGAACCTGGGATAGGAAAATATGCCAACACGAAGTCTCCTGGTTTAAATTTCCTTAATTTGCTGCTTTGGTCAAAATGAGTCTTCATCCTCTCCTAATAGGTTGTCATTAGCAAATTTACGTACTCTCTCTAGAATGTGTTTTAAGTTTTGAAGAAACTGAGGCACATTCTGAGGGGTCACTGAAGGTGGCATTACGTAGAGAGTCTTTTAAAGCTTTGAGAGGGGTACGGCACTTACGTCCGTAGAGCATCTCATAAGGAGATACTCCTAGAGACTCATTGGGGAGACTTTTGAAAATGCACATAATGAGATCAAGTTTTTTATCCCAGTCCTTCAAGGTGTCATTGCAGAACTTCTTTAGGAGTGCTTTAATAGTCTGACGACTACGTTCAAGAGAACCCTGTGAAGCAGGATGATAGGGGCTGGACAATACCCGTGTGATATTGAACTCTTCCAGTGTCTTCTTGAAGAGATCACTGGTGAAGTTAGTGCCACAGTCGCTTTGAACGTCTCTTTGAAATCCATACTGGGTGAAGATCTTCAATAGGCGTTTCACCACAGTAGCAGCCGTAATGTTCTTTACTGGAACTGCTATGGTGAATCTGGTGGTAGGACACATGACAGTTATTATATAGGCGTTGCTAGAACTGGTTCGGGGTAAAGGACCAACACAGTCTATGATGAGACTGTGGAAAGGTTCCGCAGGCACCTGGATGGGTTTTAGTGGAGCCTGGAGAATAGAGATGTTAGGTTTACCTGCCATCTGACATGTACGACACTGTTGTACGTACTTTTTAACGTCTTTTACCATACCTGGCCAGTAGTAGTCTTGTCTGATTCCGTGGTAGGTTTTGTTAAAACCATAGTGAGAAAGAGCTCCGGGGGCCAGGTGTAGAATATCGGGCCGTATGCTGGTGGGAATCACTAGTTGTTCGACATTGGCCCAATCGTCGTCCTTCTTCAGCTTGCTGGGTCTGTATCTACGGTAGAGCAACTCATTCTGTAGGAAGAACCCAGGGATACTGTCAGGTTGAGTCTCAGCCTGGAAGAATAATGGCGTTAATGATTGATCTTCCCTCTGTAACTTACGGAACTCCAAACTGGTAAGATTAGGAGGTAGATTCTGAGGGTCTTGAGGGACAGCGGTAGTAGTAAGAGTCAGCTGGTTGCGGTCGTGCAGCTTGTGCACGGGTGGTCACCAAAACCTTAGGAGAAACTTGATCACTTTCTTGAACCTCTTCTGTAACATATTCACAGATGGGATTATCCATTACAGAGGTACACACCTGGGGTTTGTCCGTGATGATCAGGTTGGACGGTTGCAGATCTTCTGCCAAGTCGTTGCCCAGGAGAAGTTGCACTCCAGGTATGGGAAAAGGCTTTTCGCTGATGGCGACTTGGACTTCACCGGTCACGAAGGGACAATCCAGGTGGACTCTGGCGAGTGGATACGGAGTAGTAGCAGTGAGGTCAGTGATAAGGACGGTTTCTCCGGTGTAGGTGATGTTAGGCACAGCCGATTTCAATATAATAAACTGAAGAGCCGCTGTGTCCCTCAAGATCTTCAATTTGAAACGTCCCTTCGAATCTGTACCGTTGGTAGAGACAGTTCCAGGATACAGGTGTTTACTGAAGAGAGAAAGATCATTACCATGAACACCAACATTCATCACAGGCTTACCGGACTTAGGAGGATTCTGTTTGGGTTTAGTAGATTCATTGCTTTTGTATTAAGCCTTCACACATCTATCTATGGTATGTCCATAGAGTTTGCAATACAATTGTGAGCTCGCTTGATCTGTTCTCACTTTATCGTAACTATACCAAGACTTCTTACTGGGAGGTGGTGATGGTGTCAGCTGGTAGATGAGGCTGTAGGTGTCAGCCGACTTCGCACATTTGATGTAGTCGGTTTCTTCTTTATCTGGTAGATATAAACGGACGGAAGGGGGAACACATCAAGAATTCCTCAACTAGCATGAGGTTGATGAGTTCTGCAAATGTAGAGACATGTGCTGCTTCCAGCCATTTCATGAAATATCTTTTCTTTGAATTGGCAAATTCTAGAAAGGTGGTGGTACTTGCCTTAAGATGGTCACGGAATTTTCGTTGGTAGCTTTCGGTGGAGAGAAGGTAGGCGTCCAAAACTGCTTGCTTCAGGGTCTGGTAGTCATTCTCAGACGCTAAGGTACTGAGAGTAACTGCAGCTCTACCTGTAAGATGCACTCTGAGAAGGGTAGACCATTGATCAGCAGGCCAGTTAAGTTGATTAGCTAGGGTATCAAAGGTGGTAAAAAAGACATCAATCTCTGTCTCAATGAATTATGGCATTAACTTACTTGCATGGGATATATTGAAACTTACTTTAAGACTAGCGGCAGCTTGCTGGCGTTGAGTGTGATATGTATTTTCCAACGAGAGTTCTTGTTGACGACATTCTATAGCCATAGCCGCTTGCTGTTTGTCATGCTCGCGTTGTATCTCCAGGTGGCGTTGTTTTGTTTCAAGCTGTACTCGCTCACGCTCTCTGAATAGGGTCATCTCACGTTCTTGCTCTTTCCTCATTGCAGCTTCTCTTTCCCTCAGTTATAGAGCTTCTTTCGCCAGGGCCGCCTCTTTCTTTCAGGGTCGCCATGCGTTCCTGCTCTTCTTTCCTCTGCTCCCTTTCGAGCTTGGCGAGTTCAAGTTTGAGTTTCATAGTTGCCAAATCAGGTTTATCTGCAATAGAATAAGTTTCGTGAGTTTCCGAGTCAATTGTCCCTTCATCTAAGAGCTGATCCATGATTAAGTTATGTAATTCATTTTTGTTGGCTCCATGGGGAACATTTAGTTGATACTCTTGTGCAAGAGTTTGTAATTCAGTCCTCTTGGCACGACACAAGGTCCCTATTTCACCAGCTGGATCGTTACGGAAAGCTTGGAGACGAAACATGGTGAAAGATAGCAAATAAATGTACTCTAATATAGTTGTGATATGGTAAATATCAGAAACAGGATAACGTGGCAACTGATAACCATCCTGTGGAATTTTAATATTTAACAATAAGTTAATTATAGGATGGTAAATGATTAGTCAATGAAAATCGCAGAAAATCTTGTACCCGGTACTTAATGTAAGAGAATAAGGGCAAGAAAATCCTACTAAATAAGTGAAACCGATTTTCTAAAACAAATTAAACATTTAATTGCTCCAAAAGTGAATTAGGTAGTCCAAGAATGTAGGCATACCTTGCCGAGTCTCTATTGGACATAAGCAAGGGTTTCCCACTAATTGAATATGATACTTACAGAATTAGCGAACTTTGTGCTCTGTAAAAAGAAAGCTAATTCCCTACCTAAGTAAATATCATCTCTGTCCGACGTGTAGGGGTGCGAGTGTCAACTGGTGACGAGAACTGCTGCTGAGGTCCCAACTCAGCAACTTAGTCCGTGCTTCAGGAACTATGCCCCTCTTATCCTCCTTCGGTCGGATTGCAGAAGATAGGGTGCTTTGACCCGAAGACAAACCAAAGTACCAGGGTACCACAATGATGATCTGCCGATAATGTGAGAAATATCCTAGGGACAAAAGGTGGTAAACACGAGTAATAACACGGAGATGACCAATTAAGAGAATGACTGAGGCCTACAGTCACCACGTAATCCAAAGTTCTCACACTCACCATATGCTACTCTCGGAATGCACAATACACACAGCACCATATAAATATGAAAATTAATGATAATGTTGAAAAGCTACTTTAGCAAAGCAAAGTACGCTTACCACAAATTGACGTTCTGGTACTAGTACCTGAGTGAAGCTCCAAGGACAGGCCCCCATTAAATGTGACTGAAAAGTGTTGGAGTGTTGATGTTCGGCAGTCCTCCAATGGCAGGTGTCAATGCCTGGTCACACTTATAAAAAAAAGATAAGACTGCTTGCCTGTGGTAAGTGAGAGGGAGGAACACGTAAAACAAAGTATGAACAATGAAACTTTAATATAATTACTTTAAACATAAATGAAAATAAAGACAAAATCTCAGGGGAACAAAAAATACAATTACATAACAAAGATAAATGCAAAGACAATGTGAGACAATAGTATAAAGGTGAAATAATAAAATGGTGCTGAGAATATCGGCGCTGGCTGAAACCTCCCTTAGTATACAAGCCAGTGAGCTTAGTATGCCAGAGAAAGATGTCAACTCTATGAGCACAAAGAATATTCTGAAGCTGATAGCTGGTCAGGGCTCCGACGTCGATTCAGGTAGATGGAGCAGAGGTGCAGTGTGAAGGTGCGCGGTCAGCGAGTCACCAATCAGGAGCAGGCAGGCTGGAATGAGTAGTTTGCTGGTTGACGACAAGCCGGCGTGGAGGGTGTGTGGAGTAGGGGGGATCTTGGGTACGTTTTGCCTCCTGGTCAAAACGTTTTGTGCTACCAGTGGACGTATCTTGAATGTAGCATCTTATACTTGTTAACTGGACGAAACTTGAAGTAGGGAAGAGCAGGCTCAATCTCTCTAGAAAGAGATTATCGTCACAATATAAATATATATATATATATATATATATATATATATATATATATATATATATATATATATATATATATATATATATATATATATATATATATATTTATTTTGATTTTGGCATATTTTGTAACAAAGTTCAAATAAAGTAAATATATATGTGTACATACAAAAGAATGGGGGTGGTAGGAGAAGATAATATTAGTGTTCAGTGAGAAACCACAAGATCTCCTCTGAATACTTTTTATTTTCTTCTCCGAGGCTATGGGTCCCCACATTGGCACCAGAGGTGGTACCCTCACAAACTTTAAAAATATATATATATATATATATATATATATATATATATATATATATATATATATATATATATATATATATATATATATATATATATATATATATATATATATATATATAAAATATCATATATGGCTATCCTCTCTGAAATTGCAGGGGAAGGGACTTGAGTCCTTAATGTATGAAGGGTGGATCATAGTAGGCTTAAGTTAAATGCCTTATAATGACCCTTTGGCCATTTTCATAGTCATTCCTGATCCCAGTGTCCTGTCAAGGGTGTATAGATAGATGAATAAATATGGTTGTAGATAAATGGATAAAGAAGTAATATTATAAACACAATTGTAAAAATATTATTATAAATTATAAATACTGTATATATAAAATTATTTAAATTAATATTTAAAAATATTTTTTGGTTAAAATATTGACTTATAGTTTAAGTGAAATTTAAAATAGCTAAAGAAGATAGTCTAAAAATCAGTGTAAGATTATAATTAAAGTATAATAATTTCAGCCGCTGCCGAACTTGCTGCAGAAATAAAAAAAATCCACGAATCGCAAGTGAAGATTTCTCAATGGCAGCAAAGAATGAAGGCTGAAATTTCTTGGGAAGAAAGTCGGTCAGTTCTATTTGAGTGGGAAGTGCGTAGGCACGCTGTTCCAGTTGAAGGTACATACACAATACTTATAAGCATATTGTCTATTGATATCAGCATATCAGTTTACATTACAACTTATTATATTTGCATTTTTTTAGTTATATTTTTTGAATAGAGAGTGGATACTTCGTTTTAAATATACCTGAAGCATTTTATCACTAATGAAAAATGTTTATGTATACTTATAGACAATATTTTTTTCCTAATTATGCATGATCTGAAACTTTACAGAAGTCTTTTTTGACATAGATGCGATACTTTTGAAAATATGTTTTCAAATATTTTTATTTGACAGACACAAAATGCTACAAATGTATCATTGAAGCCAGCATCAAATGTTAAGATTGTCATCGCCTATCTGCTACCACTGTGATATGAAAAAACAATTTTTAAACCCATTCCATGATAGGTTTTCCTGGGCCAGTGGATATTATGAAGCATTGCCACCAACTTTGACTGTTGACCTTAATGTGACATTTACTAACTGGCGTATGTAAACCAAAAAAATCTTTACATATGAGAACTTTTCTTTTTACCAAGCCTTTGCAATATAAGTACCAAAATATTGAAAGAAAAAAATTAAATTTAAATTTTTTACTCAATAAGGAATTAAATTTTTATGGCATTTGATTTACTGAATATTATTTAAATATGCAATCTTTGCTAAGTTTATTATTATTTTCTTATTCAGAACCAGTTGTGACAGTTTCTGTGCCAAAAATTTCCTGTAACTGTAAAGACTGTAACATCAACATGAAGAGTTCTGACATGATGTGTACTTTCATAACGCTCTCAGGTATATCTTATTTAATAAATTTGAACACATAAGTCTAGGAGTATTTGCATCACTGACTATAATAGCGTCACTGAAGTTCTAGTGACGATATCCATACCCAAGTATGTGGACTTCAATCTTTGAGACACACAAACATATCCATGCAGTGATGGAGATGAGTTTTACAAAAGATTCAAAATAAGTTGCTTTATTTATAAATACTAAAACTAAGCTTTCTAGGCAGGTATGACCTTTATCTGCCCATATTTGAGTGTCAAGAGTATGGATACAGCCTTCCTGCAGATGCTAAGATGTTGTATGATGGTGGATACTTCTGCTCATCAGCCAGGAAAAGTAACACATTCTTCAGCACCTAACTCCTGAACAACTGGTATTTCCTTAAATGGAACAGTCCAGGTTTATCAATGAAATCCTTGTTAATAGCACTCCAAGCGCTTGGCTCTCGAAATGGAAGAGTAAGTATTTATTAATTTTATATATGTAATGTAAGTACCTATATACATTAAACTGTATAATTAATATTACATAAAAATATGAACCCACTCCACACATTCTCTTGTGCCACTTACATGTACAAAACCTTGCTCCTAAATTCAAATCCTGATCTGAAACTCTTCCTTGACAGATGTAAAGGATCTCATAATCACCACATCAGAAATCAATATCTCTCTGATATCCCCCCAGTCAAACTAAATCTGTGCAAACTCTCTATGCAAATAAAGTAATTGGTTATTGCACCCATGCAACTTGCATGGCTTAGCCAGATCTGGGCCTAGTGCTGGGAACTAGGTTCCCAGCACTAGGCTGGGAACCAGGTTCCCAGTACAAGGCTGGAAACCAGGTTCCCAGTACTAGACTGGGAACGTAGTTGTTCAATCTTGCACTGTAACTTGTGCTACCCACTCCCCCAATATATGTGGCTAATCCATGCAAATTTTATATTCAGTATATATTTCAGGATGGTTGCATCAACTTTGAAGCTGCTAAAAGAACATTCCAGGAGTGGAGGTTTATGGAGTATGTCATTAGGAAATGTCCAAAGCTACAATAAGACCATGTGTCCTGCTTGTCATACTAACCCATTTGCCATACATATTGATGGCAACAAAAAGTTATTCTGATATGAAAAAGTTGGAAGGTACAATTCTTAAATAATTTCCTTGTTTTTGTAAGATAAATTTTTATTTTCAATAATTAATACATTTTCATTAGGACAACTTATATATCACAATATATAATTCGTTATGTAAATATATCAATATCTGAAAAATTCTTACATGCAATACATAATAGTGTTATTCATGTAATACAACATTAAGTAATATATATTTACACAATCATCAAAATTGAAAACAAATCACATGAAATTATGTAAATACTGTCATTTTGTTTCTTTCAGAGGATTAAGGGAATCATATTATTCAGAGAGTGTCTTTGCTGCTGACAATGATGTGACTAATCACCTGAACCATATAGAGAGCTTAAAAACAAAGGTAAATATTACTTGTACAGACTTTGTAAACTGTACATAGATTTTATATTTTTATTTATATATACAAGACTTTTTACATTCTTGTACAGCCACTAGCACGCATAGTGTTTCAAGCAAGTCGTTAATCCTATGTTCCCCGGAATACGATCCCGCCAAATCCATTAACAACTAGGTACCCATTTTACTGTTGGGTAAACAGGGGGGGGGGCATTAGTTTAGTGTTGACGCCAAGTAAATCTTTCAAGGCAGTAATGAAGAAAAAGACAGTAATGATGTCTTACAGTTTACAAAGTTAATATATATGATAACAAGTAGTTAGGTGTTAAAACCTACAGGCAAGTCAACAAGTAAAACATAGAGTACTCAACGTTTATGAAGAGCTACATGCACCATATAAATGGTTATTTTTGGGGTCTGAAGCCATATTGAGTAAGATGCTATACTTCTATTGGTCTATATCACTTTTATATAGCCCATCAGGTTAGAATCTTTTCATTATTTAATATATATTTTATATGTACTGTATTTATATAATATATATATATATATATATATATATATATATATATATAAATATATATATATATATATATATATATATATATATATATATCATTGAATATCACCACATATTCTGTATTTACTATTTTCTGATTTAGGGCTTCTATCCCTCTAACTATTTTCTTAGCATCAGGGCTTAGCATATATAAAAACATGCTGCCAGTATACACCAATATATATATATATATGTATATATATATATATATATATATATATATATATATATATATATATATATATATATATATATATATATATATATGTGTGTGTGTGTGTGTGTGTGTGTGTGTGTGTGTTCACCTAGTTGTTCACCTACTTGTTCACCTAGTTGTTCACCTAGTTGTGTTTTGCGGGGGTTGAGCTTTGCTCTTTCGGCCTGCCTCTCAACTGTCAATCAACTGTTTACTAACTACACTAACTACTTTTTTTTTCACACCACACACACACACCCTAGGAAGCAGCCCGTGACAGCTGACTAGCTCCCAGGTACCTATTTACTGCTAGGTAACAGGGGCATTCAGGGTGAAAGAAACTTTGCCCATTTGTTTCTGCCTCGTGCGGGAATCGAACCCGCGCAACAGAATTACGAGTCCTGCGCGCTATCCACCAGGCTACGAGGCCCCTGGTGTGTGTGTGTGTGTGTATCACGAAAATAAACACGTGATTAAAAATGTGACAATGTCAGACCACGGAGGAAAAATGAAACAGGAATTTCCTTAAGTACTTTCGTATATTAATACATCTTCAGAAGGAGTCATCCTTTTGAAGATGTATTAATATACGAAAGTACTTAAGGAAATTCCTGTTTCATTTTTCCTCCGTGGTCTGACATTGTCATATATATATATATATATTGTGACGATAATCTCTTTCAAGAGAGATTGAGCCTGATCTTCCCTACATCATTACGTCGTAACATACAAGATACTATATAGAAGATACGTCCACCAGTATCGCCAAACGTTTTGCCCAGGAAGCAAATCGTTCCCTGCACACCCCGACACCTGGCCACAGCCCGCCGTAACCAGCAAACTGCTCATCCTATGCCTGCCTGTTGCTGATTGGCTGGTGTCTCGTCGCACCTGCACTCACCACCACCACCGCGAGTCGACGTCTGGGCAGCAGCACGCCAGACTCGTCAGAATATCTTTGTGCTCCATGAAGTTGACATCTCTCGCTGGAAGACTAAGCCTTGGCTTTCGTGTACTAAGGGAGGTGGCAGCTTGAAGCCAGTATCCCAGCACCCATTACTTAATTTATTTTGCAATCACTGTAACTTACTTGTCTTAGCGTAACTTTTCATTTGCCAGTGATTATTCATGTTATTTTGTTTGTTGACTTGTCCTGCATTTTGAGATTGCCTTTATTCATGTCTTGTTTTCTAGAGTAATTAAAATTTCATTGTTTATGTACTTGTGTTTTGTGTGTCTTCCCATTACCTTACCACAGACAAAAGGACAAACTTTTCTCTTTTTTTTGTGATGTGACGAGGCCCTGCCCCCAGCTTTTGAAACAGCCGAACACCAACGCTTTACCGTCACATTACGTGGGGGCCTGTCCTAGGAGCTTCACTCAGGTACTGGTGCCAAATAGTAAATTTGTGGTAAGCGTATTTGGCTTTGGTAACGTAGCTTTTCACTATTTTTAATATTCAATTTTATTTTCATATGGTGCTGCGTGTATTGTGCATTCAGAGAGTAGCATATGGTGAAGGTGAGACAACTTTGGATTGCGTGGTGACTGTAGGCCTCAGTCATTCTCTTAATTGGTCATCTCTCCCTCTGTGTTATTACTCGTGTTTACCATCTTTTGTCCCTAGGATATTTCTCATATTTTCGGCAGATCATCATATTGGTACCCTGGTACTGTGGTCTGTCTCCGGGTCAAGTGCACCTAATCTTCTGCAATCTGACAGTAGGAGGATAAAGAGGGCCATAGTTCCTCTCGCACGAACTTTAGTTGCTGAATTGGGACCTCAGCAGCAGTTCTCGTCACCAGTTGACACCTCGCACCCCTACACGTCGGTCAGAGATGATGATATTTACATTGGTAGGGAATTAGCCTTCTTTTTCAGAGCACAAAAGTTCGCTAATTCTGTAAGTATCATATTAATTTCAGTGGGAAAAACTTGCTTATGTCCTATAGAGACTCGGCAAGGTATGCCTACATTCTTGGACTACCAATTTTACTTTTGAGGCAATTAACTGTTTCATTTGTTTCAGAAACTCAGTTTCGCTTGTTTAGTAGGATTTTCTTGCCCTTATCCTCTTACATGAGTACCGGGTACAAGATTTCCTGCGACCTTGATTTATTAATCGTTTATCATCTTGAAATTAACATTAATTGTTAAAGATTCCACAGGATAGGTACCAGTTGCCACGTTGTCCTGTTTCTGACATTCACCATATCAAAACAGTATATTCGTTGTGCATTTATTTGCTAATTTCACCATGTTTCGTCTCCAAGCTTTCCGTGCAGATCCAGCAGGTGAATTAGGGACTTTAAGTCGTGCCAAGAGGACTGAATTACAAACTCTTGCACATGAGTATCAACTAGAAGTTCCCTACCAAGCCAACAAAAATGAAATACATAACCTGTTACTGGATCATCTCTTAGAGGAAGGTAAGATAGACTCTGAAACTCACGAAACTTACTTTATTGCAGTTAAAACTAATTTGACAACGATGAAACTCAAACTAGAGCTGGCCAAGATCTAACGCGAGCAACAAAGGGAAGCAGCTGCCATGCAAAGAGAAGCCCTCGAGCAACAAAGGGAAGCAGCTGCCATAAGAAAGGAAGAAAAGGAACGAGAAGCTGCCTTGAGGAAGGAAGAACAAGAACGAGAAGCTGTCTTGAGGAAGGAAGAACAAGAACGTGAAATCGCCCTCAAGGAACGTGAGATTGCAATACTCCGTGAGCGGGAACGAGTACAGCTTAAAACAAAACAACGCCAATTGGAGATGCAACACGAACATGACAAACAACAAGCAACTCTGGCTATGGACTGTCGTCAACGAGAATTCGCGTTGGAAACTTCACACCTCGCTCAACGCCAGCAAGCTACCGCCAATATTCCCGTCAGTTTCAATATATCACATGCAAGTAAGTTAATGCCACTATTCGTAGAGACAGAAGTTGATGTGTTTTTTTACCATCTTTGAAACCCTTGCTAATCAACTTAGTTGGCCTGCCGACCAATGGGCAACCCTTCTCAGAGTACATCTTACAGGTAGAGCTGCAGTTACACTCAGTACTTTGGCGTCTGAGAATGACTACCAGACTTTGAAACAAGGAATGTTGGACCTTCTCTCCACCGAAAGTTATCGAAGGAAATTCCGTGACCACCTGAAGGCAAGTACCACTATCTTTCTCGAGTTTGCTAATACCAAAAGGAGATATTGTATGAAATGACTGGAAGCAGCACATGTCTCTACCTTTGCAGAACTCGTCAACCTCATGCTAGTTGAAGAATTCTTGAGGCGTGTGCCGCCTCCTGTCCGTCTATATTTAGCAGATAAAGAAGAAACCGACTACCTAAAGTGTGCTAAGTCGGCTGACACTTACAGCCTCATCCACCGGCTGACACCAGAACCATCTTCCAGTAAGAAGTCGTGGTACAGTTACGAGAAAGTGAGTACCGATCAAGCTGGCTCGCAATTGTACTGTAAGTATTGTAGACTCTATGGACATACCATAGATAAATCTGGTATATATATTAATGATCTTTCTCTTTTCAGTAAACACCTGTATACTGGAACTGTCTCTGCCAACGATTCAAATCCGGGGGGACGTTTCAAACTGAAGATCTTGAGGGACACAGCGGCTCTTCAATCGATTATTTTGAAGTCGGCTGTGCCCAATATCGCCTACACCGGAGAAACTGTCTTCATCACTGACCTCACTGCTACCACTCCTTATCCTCTCGCCAGAGTCCACCTGGATTGTCCCTTCGTGACCGGAGAAGTCCATGTCGCCATCAGGGAAAAGCCTTTTCCCATGCCTGGAGTGCAACTTCTCCTGGGCAACGACTTGGCAGAAGACCTGCAACCGACCAACCTGATCGTCATGGACAAACCCCAGGTGTGTACCTCTGTAATGGATAATCCCATCTTTGTGCATATTCCAGCAAAGGTTCAAGAGAGTGATGACGTTTCTCCTCCGGTTTTAGTGACCACCCGTGCACAAGCTGCACGACCACAGCAAGCTGACTCTACTGCTACCGCTGTCCCTCAAGACCCTCAGAAACTACCCCCGAATTTGACCAAGTTGGAGTTCCGTAAGTTACAGAGGGAAGATCTTATCTTGACACCATTATTTTTCCAGGCTGAGACTCAACCTGACAGTATTCCTGGGTTCTTCCTAGAGAACGAGTTGCTCTACCGCAGATATAGACCCAGTAAACTGAAGGAGGAGGACGATTGGGCCAACGCCGAACAACTAGTGATTCCTGCCAGCCTGCGGCCCACTATTCTACACCTGGCCCACGGAGCACTCTCCCACTACGGATTTAACAAGACCTACCATGGAATCCGTCAAGACTACTACTGGCCAGGTATGGTAAATAGCGTCAAACAGTACGTCAAACAGTGTCATGCATGTCAGATGGCAGGTAAACCGAACATCTCTATTCCTGGAGCACCACTGACTCCCATACAGGTGCCTGCGAAACCCTTCCACAGACTTATTATAGACTGTGTTGGTCCTTTACCTCGGACCAGTTCAGGTAACGCCTATATCTTAACCATCCTGTGTCCTACCACCAGATTCCCCATAGCAGTTGCAGTAAAGAACATTACGGCTGCTACGGTTGTGAAACACTTATTGAAGATCTTCACCCAGTATGGATTTCCAAGGGAGGTTCAGAGCGACTGTGACACCAACTTCACCAGTGATCTCTTCAAGAGGACACTGGAAGAGTTCAACATCAAACAGGTATTGTCCAGCCCCTATCATCCTGCTTCACAGGGTTCTCTTGAGCGTAGTCATCAGACTATTAAAGTACTCCTGAAGAAGTTTTGTAATGAAACCTCTATGGATTGGGATAAGCAAATTGACCTAATAATGTGTATCTTTAGAAGTCTTCCCAATGAGTCCGTAGGAGTATCTCCTTATGAGATGCTCTACGGACGTAAGTGCCGTACTGCTCTAAAGGCTTTCAAAGACTGTCTACGTGATGCCACCTTCAGTGAGCATCAGAATGTGCCCCAGTTTCTTCAAAACCTACAACACATTCTAGAGAGGGTCCACAGTTTTGCCCAAGATAATCTATTGAAAGCACAGGAGAGGATGAAGACTCATTACGACCAGACCAGCAAAGTAAGGAAATTTAAACCGGGAGACTTCGTACTTGCTTATTTCCCTATCCCAGGTTCTCCTTTACATAACAGGTTTTCAGGACCCTACCGCATCAAGGAGTGCAGAAACAACCATAACTAAGTTCTAGAGACTCCAGATAGGTGGCGGAAGACCCAGTTGTGCCACGTCAACCTCCTGAAGCTATATAACGGTACTCCTCCCACTGTCATGATTAACTACTCTTCCTTTAAAGAGCCATACATCCACAGTGAGACCATCCCTGCTTCTCCTCCCGGAAGCACTGACAAGGAGTCAGCGCTTTCTAATTCGGAAATCCTAACTGATCTTCCCAATTATTTTCAGGACAATCATAGTGCACCTCTTGTCAAGATCTTCAAAGAACATCAAGAGTTGTTCCGAGATGATCCCCAAGAGTGTAATGTTACCCAGCACGACATCCAACTGCTCCCTGACACCCGGCCGATTCGTCAACCCTTCTACCGAATCAGCCCTAGTAAGAAGGAAGTCATGCGTGCTGAGGTGCAGTACCTCTTGGATCATGGACTGGCTACACCTTGTGAGTCCCCCTGGGCCTCACCCTGTATCTTGGTTCCAAAACCCCATGGTAAGGTGAGACTGTGTACGGATTACCGTAAGTTAAATAATGTGACTGTCAAGTATGCATACCCCTTGCCAAGGATAGATGACATTCTTGACGCCATTGGTAATGCCCAGTACTTGTCCCAAGTGGACTTGCTTAAGGGATATTACCAAGTGTGTCTAACAGAGCGAGCCAAAGAAATATCTGCCTTTATCACTCCCTTTGGACTTTTCAGATATGAACGCCTTCCTTTCGGACTATGTAATGCCCCGGCCACCTTTCAGAGCTGTCAACCGCGTCATACAGGGCTTGGATAACACCTACGCCTATTTGGATGATATCCTCGTAGCATCCAACACCTGGAGCGAACATCTGCTCCAGCTGCAACGACTGTTCGCCAAGCTCCTGACAGCCGGCCTCACCATCAACCTGGACAAGTCCACCTTCGCCAAAGGTAAAGTGCGTTATCTGGGTCATGTAATTGGGAGTGGCAGCCTAGCTCCGTTAGACACACACACTCAAGCCATCCAGCATTATCCACAGCCTACCACCAGGAAGCAGATCCTGCGCTTCCTTGGTCTTGCCTCCTACTACCGTAGGTTTGTGAGAAATTTTAGTACAGTAGCCACACCATTAATCATTTTAACCAGTCCCATGCAACGGTATAATTGGACCATGCAGCAAACCGTTGCTTTCGAACAACTCAAATTCCTCCTCTGTTCTAATCCCATTCTCGCCTCGCCAGATATCACCAAGCCTTTCGTCCTTCATGTCGACGCCAGTGGTACCGGCATCGGTGGTGTCCTGATGCAGCAACGAGGCGAGGAGGTTCTACCTGTCAGCTACTACAGCTACAAGTTGAAGCCCCACCAGAGGAACTACAACACTACTGAAATGGAGCTACTCTCCATCGTCCTGAATCTCCAACACTTTGCTCCATACCTACAAGGTGCCAGGTCTACCACCATCTTCTCAGACCACAATCCTCTCCGCTTCTTACATCAAGCCCAATTCAATAACCAGCGTCTTCTACGATGGGCTTTATATCTGCAAGATTTCAATCTGGAGATCCGCTATATCAAGGGTTCTGACAACATCATAGCCGACGCCCTCTCCAGAGTCTATGAAGTAGAAACAACTCCAACTATCACTCCACCACATGAAGACGTAACTTCTTCCAGAACTGCAGGCTTCAGGGGAGAGTTGTGACGATAATCTCTTTCAAGAGAGATTGAGCCTGCTCTTCCCTACATCATTTCGTCGTAACATACAAGATACTATATAGAAGATACGTCCACCAGTATCGCCAAACGTTTTGCCCAGGAAGCAAATCGTTCCCTGCACACCCCGACACCTGGCCACAGCCCGCCGTAACCAGCAAACTGCTCATCCTCTGCCTGCCTGGTGCTAATTGGCTGGTGTATCGTCGCACCTGCACTCACCACCACCACCGCGAGTCGACGTCTGGGCAGCAGCACGCCAGACTCGTCAGAATATCTTTGTGCTCCATGAAGTTGACATCTCTCGCTGGTAGACTAAGCCTTGGCTTTCGTGTACTAAGGAAGGTGGCAGCTTGAAGCCAGTATTCCAGCACCCATTACTTAATTTATTTTGCTATCACTGTAACTTACTTGTCTTAGCGTAACTTTTCATTTGCCAGTGATTATTCATGTTATTTTGTTTGTTGACTTGTCCTGCATTTTATGAGATTGCCTTTATTCATGTCTTGTTTTCTAGAGTAATTAAAATTTCATTGTTTATGTGTTTGTTTAAGTTTGTGTGTCTTCCCATTACCTTACCACAGACGAAAGGACAAACTTTTCTCTTTTTTTTGTGATGTGACGAGGCCCTGCCCCCAGCTTTTGAAACAGCCGAACACCAACGCTTTACCGTCACAATATATATATATATATATATATATATATATATATATATATATATATATATATATATATATATATATATATATATATATATATATATATATAATAGATATAATATATATCATTCTTATTTTATTTGCAGAACAACCAAAATTGTGGTGTCTCGTTTGTGGAAAGCGGCGCGAAACGAACCGTATACACACAAATCCCTGGACCAGACTGGCATAAGACTTACATCATGCCGGCATGGTGTAGTTCTCAAAATGTGCAATATGACTCCTTGGTGAGGTTTTTGGCTATGCACACTATCTCCATATAAATTACTTCAAAAGTGCCAAGTACATCTGCCAGGACATCATATGCCAGTACAGTACTGGCCATGGGCCCTGAAAATTCAAGAAAAAAATCAGAAATTCACCCTACTGGAGACAAAGCCGTTCCTAGGTGTTTTGCATGCAAAAGCACATGCATGGTATTGCCAGGTAAATAATTATCATTTGTCAAAATAACTGGTATAAATGTAACGTTATTTTAGGGTTAAAAAGCTAATAATCAAAATAAAGTTTTTAATCATAATTAAATTTTTGAGCAATCGACTAATATTCTTTCCTTGTAATTATTTTACAATGTGTTTTGTTTTAATTATAGGTCTTGTATGGAGGACGCTGGCAGCACGGAAGTGGTTTGACCACAGGTGAAGAAACCGAGCAAATTTTCAGCTATATGTCGCGGTACAACAGTACCACCAAAAACATGTTGAAAGCCGGTTAGTTTATAGTGCATTGTTACAATGAGGAAGGTATAATCTATTAAAACTTGTTAGTGATATTTATTATGTGTAATGAAGATGACTTCAGTAACTAGCAACACCTGGTGTCACCCTACAACTTTGTGTATATGAATTGGATTTGATTAATATAGCAAGTAAATTATAGATAGTATAAAAGTGAATGTTGACCAGACCACACACTAGAAGGTGAAGGGATGACGACGTTTCAGTCCGTCCTGGACCATTCTCAAGTCAATTGTGATGAGGAAGTAGAGACAGGCAATAAATAGGCTAGAGAGAGCTGAGGAGCAAAGTAAGGTGTATTTTAGGGGATAGTAATAATAATAAGAGCTGCAGATGGCCTATTGGCCCATACGAGGCAGCTGCTATTATAACCACTGAATGAGAAGGAGATAGGAATAAGAACTAACTAACACACCAACATACTAACACACTTCGTAGCAATCTAGTTCACAGTGCTCCTAAAAAAAAAAAAATGCTCCTCCTGCTGCTGGTGTCTATTCTATTTCCTGTTTATCTTGTACAATACTTTGGCGAAACTGGCTGTACACTGAATGACAGACTTAAAGAACACAAGAGAAGTGTCAAGTCTGCAGACACTAACAATGCTCCCTTCTGCCATGTGAGGGATTCTAATCATCCCATAGATTGGTCTTCCTCCAAAATAATCTTTCCTGCCTCTACTCTCCACAGACGCCGTCTTGTTGAATCGGCTCTAATACACAATGTACCTAACATGAACTTGAGTCCTGGCTTTGTTGCTGTGGACTCTTCCCTTTCACAGTATATACTCAAATGCCGTAATCTTTCTAACAAACGTGACCTAACATAAGCCTACCCCTTCCATTTATCTATCTTTTCTTTCTCTTTCCTTTTCTTTCTCTCTTCTCCCTTTTTTCTGTTCATTGTCTTCTCCTACGCTCCCTTGCTATCGTCTTCTTATTCCTATCTCCTTCTCATTTGGTGGTTATAATAGGAGCTGCCTCGTATGGGCCAATAGGCCCTCTGCAGCTCTTATTATTATTACTATCCCCTAAAATACACCTTACTTTGCTCCTCAGCTCTCTCTAGCCTATTTATTGCCTGTATCTACTTCCTCATCACAATTGACTTGAGAATGGTCCAGGACGGACCGAAACGTCGTCGTCCCTTCACCTTCTAGTGAGTGGTCTGGTCTACATACTTTAGCCACGTTATTGTGACTCATCGCCTGCATAAAAGTGAATTATTTTCATTTTACATATTCATTGAAGGGAGTTATTTTTTGTCCCTTTTTTCAGAGCGTGAAGAAGAACTTAGTGAATCTTCATTTTTTAGGAACCAACGTAAACATGACTCTTTAGCTCGTGTTCTAGCTTCAAGATTTGTAAGGCAAGTAATTTGCTTTATTAATTGAATATATGCAACAATGATTATGAATCACTGATCTAAGTGCACTGGAAAAAACATTCAAAAATGAAAATAAAAATAACATTTACTGCCATTAAACAGCCTTCATCAGCAGTTACGCTCGTAAGGATTATGATTTTTTTTTGTAATACTAAATATTAAATAAAAATTGCAACATTTATTATACTATCAGGGCAGTTTATCCTCCTGTTGATAGGCAAAAGAAACTGCAGTTTTAATAAGAAAGGAGTTAGCTGACTTATCTCTTGATGAAAAACAACTTCTCATCTGGATTGCAGAGTTAACCAACTTAGCCCAGAGTTTAAAGAAAAGGTTTGCTTGTAAAATATATATTAAAAAACACTGTTTTGAAATACTCTTACATATTTTAACAAGGTTATTGTACGGTAAAATGAATGCAATACCATAAATCATAAAATTGCCAAAACATTTCTTTGTTATTTTAATTGTTTAGTTCTTGTATAGTAATTGTCAGCCATCATAAAATGCCATTGTGACCATTGCCTAAAAAATTTAAGTTAAGTTTTTTTTTAATTGATCAGGGTCTTTAAATGTTTGAAGTTAGTAAACATTATAGTAAACAGTATCCTCTATTCTCAACAGATCAGTTTCTCAAAATGATGTTCAAAAGGGGATAGAGTTAGTATGTGACTCAATTAGAACCAAGAAAGCCCACATATATAGTGTTGCAGATATGTTAAAGCTTATGTATAAGTTATAAAACAAACAGAAATCTTTTAGTGTTTGTAAAATACTTCAAGAAAACAATGACTTTTTTTTATCTAAACACATCTAATGTCGTTTATTTCTCATGTAGATTTGTATGGATACCATCTCACATAGGTGTTGTCCTATGTAATTATAGGTAATTGTTAGAATTAAGTTGAGATATCAATATCTATGGCAGGTGCCTGCAGGTAATGAATCTGCCAATGGAAATCATTCCAGTTGTAAACTATGTGAACAAAAGCTAGGACATACCGTCTATCAATATATCTGTGATTGCCCTGTTATCAATGACTTCAGAACAAATGGTATGATGTACTTTAAGTTTTGTTATTAATTCATACACTCAGGAATATTGGAAGATATTCTTATGCTGTACCCATATTTTGTTAGTGGAGGCTAATAGATCAGCCCTACATTTCATATTCTTTTCAGATTCCATGTATGACTGGCTGTCCTGTGAGGTTTTGATCTACACTGTGTGGTCTTTCATACATAATAGGATAGCAGCACATTGCTGTGTATATCTAAGCTTGTTAAAAAAAAGTGCTTAGCAAATATTTATGTAGTGTGTTCTACTTTTGTGTAGGTATTCACTACTAAGTATATACAAAACAAATTTATCAACTGTAATCTTATTTACTAGTAACAAAGTGTTTCTTTCAGTTTCAAGCAAAATGAGATCACGATACCGTGCAAAGATTGAAGCAGACAAGAAAAAGTTGAGGGAACTGATAGCGGTCTACAATGAAGACAATACAGAAAAACTTAGTGTGAACATTGCTGAAGAGGGCCACTTTCTATGGTATAATGGCACTCCTAAACCAACTGATAATGGTAAGTATTTTTGGTTATTTTTCTGTGCATATTGGCCTTGTCAATGAGGATAAATATTGTTAGCTAATAACATGTTAATTCAAACTTACTCATTATGGTAATAGACAAATGGAAGTCCATGCCTAATTTATATTTTTAGGGTAATAATATTAACAAGATACCTTAAAAATGATTCCATATGATTGGATTGTTGTTGCATAATACATGCATCCTACAATGACAGATTTGTTCATGTTCCTTAATAAATTATTTACTTTATATTTTATTTCTGAATATTTTAACAGTTACTCTTCAAGAAAAGAGAAAAGCTGCATTTGTACAACAGGACTATGGAAGAACAAAATGTCATTCAACTGGAAATGAAAGGTTACTTGGATTTCTACAGAAAAAGGCTTGAAGAGATAACACAAAGACTAGATGATGAACAAAACAAAAGTGCTCCACCCTCTTGGATAGTTGAAGTTAGTATCAGGTATCAATATTAACTTAATTACTCCACTGAAATAAATGTTATTGCATTATAGCTACTTGGTAATTAATTTAACAGGTAGCTTAATCATTGTTGTTTGTGTCTAAGCTAAGTAAAATTAGTAAAAGCATTTTGTAGACACAAATTGTAATATATTTTCATTATAATCACTTTTACTGGTTCAAGTTTAAATGAAACACTTGTTAGAAAAACAAACATTAAATTTAAAAAAGGCCTGAAATAATGATGTGTGTGTTTGTTTTACAGGAACAGGGTAAATACTCAATAAAGAAGTCATCATTCCAGCATGTAACCAGTGGACTTATGGCCCTCTTGCTAAATATGAAAAAATGCTATCAACTGAAGCTATTTGAGGCAATTAACCTGTTTTCTGAAGACAGGGAAGTTGAGTACAACAACTTTCAAACAGACAGTCAAGATTCCGAGTATTCCGAGACCGACAGTGACAACAGTGTAGAAACAGTCAGTATTGAGTCACAGACTGACAACGAAGAAATGGAAGGAACACTCTTCTCTTTGATTTGAGTAGCTTTAAGTAGCAAAGCAAAGAGAAAAAAACAAGTATTCTCTACCCCTGGGTTGGGCAAATACTCTTTGCCCAATTCATCGTCATGTAAATTTTGCATCCCTATGGTGCTCAAGAAAGATTTGTTTTCAAATTAGTTTTTCTTTTTATTAATTACCCACCAAGTTTTGTTTAGTTTAGAAATGCTTATTAAATAAATTGTAGTTGTAGTTATGTGCAATTTTTTTGCTTTCCTTCTTAGAATTGGTTATGGTGGTTATGGACATAGTGGTGGTGGTGGTGATGGGGTGACAGTGATGATGGTGATGACAGTGATAGTAGTGTAGATGGTGGTGTAACCTCTAGCAGCACGGATGTACTCCTGTGGGATGATAGTAGTGTAGCTGGTGGACCCACCTGGCGGCCTTGGAAGGGTTTGAAATTACAAGAGATGAGGTCAAGAGACACCTGTTGGATCTTGATGTGAGAAAGGCTATTGGTCCAGACGAAATCTCACCATAGGTATTGAAATATTGTGCAGAGACACTTTGCTTGCCACTCTCCATAGTGTTTAATAGGTCACTGCAGATGGGAGACCTACCAGAAATATTGAAGGCGGCTAATGTAGTCCCAACATACAAAAAGGGTGACAGACTATGAGGAACTGAACTACAGGCCAGTGTCCTTAACCATGCAAGGTGATGGAAGAGATCATGAGAAAAAACCTAGTAACACATCTGAAGAGAAGGGATTTTGAGAGATTTTTTTTGCTATAAGACATGAGAGTTAGTGGGGACATGATCACATACAAGATTGTCAAAGGAATTGATAGGGTAGATAGAGACAGGCTATTTAACACACGGGGCACAAAAAATGGGAAACATGAAAAATGAGTGTCCAAATGAGATACAGAAAGAACTTTTTTAGTATCAGAGTAGTTGACAAATGGAATGCATCAGGAAGTGATGTGGTGGAGGCAGACTCCATACAAAGTTTCAAGTGTAGATATGACAGCCCAGTAGGCTCAGGAAACTACTTCAGTTGAGAGGAAGCTTCCTAGCATTACGTAAGTAATGAAGAAATATGATATAAGAACTCACTATAATGTTGGTACTGAATGTAGAACATGGAAAAACACATTTTTACTCTGAAATAATCATATTTTATAACGAAATTACACGACACTTAACTCGCAGTTCAACAACGGAAGTCTACATTCTAAGCCTCTGTATCTCTTTCCACTTCAGCTCCCAAGATGGGTATTGAGTGCAAAAGAAATGAGCTAAACTAACTCCAAGAGAGAATGTTGTGGCTTTGGGTAATTAGATGGTCCCAATTTTGCGATAAAATTATGTTAGTTTAGAGTAAAAATATGTGTTTTTTTCATGATGTTCTACATTCAGCACCAACAATATAGTGAGTAGATGATAAAATGAATTTAATAGTTTCTTTTCATCGGTTGGTGCTAATCTTGCCAGTAAAATCCCACAGACTCAGACACATATTAACACATATCTCTCAGGCAGCTATCCAAACTCTCTTCTGTCACCAATCAGCCCGGCAGATGTTGTGTCCATCATACACTCTCTAAAAACCAAGGCAGGGAACACCAGTGAAATTTCGTCCATTGTATACAAGAGTGCCTCCCATGCCCTTGCCCCACCCATTGCTCTACTGTTCAACAAATCTATAGAGTGTCACACCTTCCCTGATATCCTCAAAAAAGCAAGAGTAACGCCAGTCCATAAAGGAGGCAATCCGGCAGACATAAACAATTATAGACCAATATCAAATCTTCCCATTATATCAAAAATATTTGAAAAAATTATTTACAAACAGGTCTATTCCTACCTCGTAAAATTCAACATACTCAGCCCTTGCCAGTTTGGCTTCCGGTCCCAAAAGAGCACCAATGATGCAATCATTAGTCTCCTTGACGTAATCTAGTCAGCCCTTGACAAAAATGAGTTTCCGATTGGACTCTTCATTGACCTGAGAAAAGCCTTTGATACTGTTAATCACAACTACCTCTTACTTAAACTCCAGCATTATGGAATCCGAGGCCTTGCCCTTGACTACATCCGATCCTATCTTAGTGACAGACACCAATGTGTAACCATCAATGATACAACTTCTTCCACTCTACCAATTACCGTTGGAGTACCACAGGGCAGTATCTTAGGACCTCTTTTATTTCTTATATATATAAATGATCTGCCTAATGTCTAATATTCTTAAACCTATATTGTTTGCTGACGATAATACCCTTATCTATTCAGACCCCTACCCACATGCACTAAATAATGTTGTGAATAATGAATTAAAAAAAGTCAACTTATGAATGTCAACTAACAAACTAACATTAAACATAGAAAAGACTTACTACATCTTATTTGGAAGCAAATCATCAAATGCAATTCAGCTACAGATAGACAACATTAACATCTGTAATAAAAATGATGGCAAGTTTCTTGGCCTATTCCTAGACAAGAGACTCAACTTCAGCACCCCACATTCAACACATAACTTAGAAAGTTTCTAAGACAGTTTGTATACTCTCTAAAACAAGATATT
The DNA here is from genome assembly GCF_040958095.1 of Procambarus clarkii. Lineage (NCBI taxonomy): Eukaryota > Metazoa > Arthropoda > Malacostraca > Decapoda > Cambaridae > Procambarus > Procambarus clarkii. The sequence continues at coordinate 9,218,383 of NC_091165.1, forward strand.
ATGTTCCTAACTCTGCTCTCCTCTCACTATATTATGCACTAATCTACCCCTATCTTAATTATGGTAACTGTGCATGGGGGTCTACCACTGCAAACTACCTTAAGCCCATCATCACCCAGCAAAAATCTGCTATCAGAATAATAACTAACTCTGCTTTCAGACAACACTCAGCTCCCTTGTTTAAATCCCTAAACTTGCTAAATATTAACTCCCTCCACACATTCTCTTGTGTCAACTAAATTTACAAAACCCTGTTCTTAAATGCAAACCATGCTCTGAAACTCTCCCTGGACAGATGTAATAGGACCCATTATCACCACACCAGAAATAAATATTTCTTTGATATCCACAGGGTCAAACTGAATCTGTGTAAACACAGATTCAGCAAATTAAGGGACCTAGTCTATGGAACTCACTCCCTAGTGAATTGAAAAGCTGTCAAACTTTTGCCTTATTTAAAAGTAAAACCAAAAAGTACTTAATTTCATCTTCTTAGTTTCCTACACTGAGCTTTAAATTTCCTCTGTATCTAGTGTTACCCAATCTCCCAATGTTTATGTACTTAACCCAAACAACCTTATCATTGTGTTCATTGCTGACTTCTTTTATGTGCTAGCCATATGCTGTATTGTACCTACCAATTTTTGTCAACTACCATTCAAGCTGTCATTGCAATCAATCTGAGCTACCTATGTGCTTTAATATACCTACAATTTACTCTCATCTTTTTTTTCTTGCCTTGTAACTGTTATCATTTTTTATAAATTTTGCTAGTATTTCCCTACTTAAAATTTTCTTAGATTAAGGACCTGCCCGAAACGCTGCGCGTACTAGTGGCTTTACAAGATTGTAATTACCATATTTTGTATCCCCACAAACCCAATGTACCTTCTTGTATATATATAAATAAATAAATAAGAGCAAATATATCGTAGTGTTTCATTAGTTACGTATACTAAGATGCTTTGGGTAATTAGACGGACTGCCACACACCCACCTACCTACCTGATTTACATGAGGTTTTGTCATATATACCAATAACATAGATGAAAATATTACAAACCACATCATCAAATTATAATGTAAATTATAATTAAATGCAAGATCTTGTATATGGGCCATAACAATCCACGTCACAAGTACTAAATTAACAGTACTACCTTACATAAAGAATATTAAATGTTTATTCAGGCAATAGTTCTAATAGCAGATTTGTATGGCATAATTAGGGGACATGCATGATTTTGGGTAGTAGAACCCCAAGCACATGTACAATAATTAAGATAACGGAAAATGGCAAATTGTGAGTGTCTGAACTCGGGAACGTGGCGGCTCGATGCGGTCGTAATCTGCTGTCTGCTCTGTGTCGAAGCTGTAGCGTCTTGGGTCGATTATAACTGTACACGCCGAGTGCTACATTGTTGAATGTGGAAATTGTACTGTCCTCCATTCCTCATATCGCTTGCTTATATGGTGATTACACCTCAGCTCCCTCCAACAAGCTGAGAAGAGTATTACCTGTAATTGGGGAAAGGATTGTAGCTTCTGTAATTAGTGCTAATTAGTTATGCTATTAAGATAATGAGATAATGGAGCGAGTATAAGGATTACTCGCTACAGCATTTTAAGACCAAGCAGAGTTATGCCATGTGCGGGTTGGCGGTTCCACGGGTTTACAACCCTATAGGTGAAAGAGCATCTTTCGTTTTCTGTTCTACATTGTGGTGTCTTGAGCTTGAACCCGTTGCTCCGCCTTCGTGTTACGTCTGACCTTTTGAAGAAACTGTCCAGATTGACATCCTCCAAATTTAGTATTTTATGGGTTTCTATGAAATCCGCCCTGTCATGCCTGGTCTGCAGTGTTGTTACCCTAGTGGCCCTCATCCATTCCTGATACGAGAGATGACTAAGCTCTGGTATGATTTTTTTAATTACCGCTTCCACTTGTTGAGCAATATTGTTGTCCCCTAACTCCCCTTGCCACTTCGGGGGGTATAGGGTGTTTATGTAGCTTCAGAGCACCAATCCCCCCAGCCACAGGGCATGGCGAGAAGGCGAATGATGCATTCTGACTCAATCGCCCTTTCCTTCACCTATCTGTTGTAAGATAGTGCTGTCAATTTGGTAGTTCTGAAGTGGATTGTTGTGCCTCACATGTAAGGGCTAGCATTTATCGACATTAAAAAGCATTTGTCAGTCATCTGACCATTTGTGAAGTTCATTTAGATCACTTAGTAAGGTCTCATTATCACCTTCAACTTTTCCATGGTCCAGGGATTTTCTGAAAAGGAGTTTCACTGACAAACATAGTGAATTTGCCAGTTCAGTTCCTTTACGACTTGGGACTGAAATACATTCACACTTTGGGCTTTTGAGTCTTTTTAGTTTGTCAATGCTCTTCCTGATTGTGTCACGTGAAATTGGTATTTCCCTTAATTCATTCTCTTTTCTTCCGACAAACATTTGTGTGGGTGATGGGATGTCATTCAAGCTTTCTAGTATGAACACTGATGTAAAGTATTCATTCAGTGTGTTTGCTGCCCTTTTATCATGCAACTTAACATTGTTAGTCTCATCTTTTATGGGTCCTACAGAGTCAGTCCTTTGTTTGGGTTTTACTTTGTATATATTTGCCCGAAACGCTATGAGTATTAGTGGCTTTAGGTATTGTATTTTAAATTTAAAATATTTGCCCCAAGAAGAGAGTTTATTGGGAGTACTTAGCTGTGTCATTAGCCAGATAATTAACTATACAATTTGCTGTGCTCCGTCCTTTAACAAATCCATTGACCCACCTCCCCTGACCTGCCTATTTCGTGCAATTTTGTTTTTATTTTTTTTTACATGCAGGAATGCAAATGAAAGACAATAAATACAATAAAACAGTAGAACAAAGTAAAACAAAAGACCACCGGCCAGAAGGGTCGACAGCAGAATCTAAACAACAAACAAAACTAGAGAAAACAGCAAACATCAAGATAAAGCATAACACAATAGAAAAAACGTAAACAAATAAGCAAAGCACACAACAAAATTACATGAAACAAAACCCACAAACATCATAACGTTCAAGGAACGAATAAAAATAATAACATAAAACATAACAGAAAACAAAACAAGAAAATCAAAATACACAAGAAGCCATGAATAAACACACATGCCACTCTGGGCACACTTACAACATAAAATGATAAACACAACCGGCCTCGCACAAAAGTAGAGGCATGAGCACAGAACACAAGAGGCAAACATAACAGCCAGAGGGGCATAAAGTATAACATAATCAAATAAACAGATAATTAGGTGACATACTTGCCCAGGAACCGGGCCCGCGGGAACTGCACATTGAAAGCTTCCCAGAGCAACAACGCCCTAGGGTCCAGCTCACCCACCGGGGAGGCCATAACCTCCGGAACCCTGGCAACAAACACCCGCACACAGGGGACCCAAATGGTAGTACTGACAAGGCGCGTAGGTGCCACGTGGCTCTACACGAAGGGAATCTCCCCATTATGAAAACAGCATTAACTCGGCAAACAACGCCCAGTGACTCGGCGGCATCACAGACGCCGGCAACACGTCCTCCAGGTCCCCAACGCACATCTGCACAGGAACTGGCCAGACAGAGGGCACCACCATAGGGGCACCCGCGCCCACGGGCACCAGACGGCGCGCATCCTTCCATAATGTAACCACGAGGCCACGCCCAGGACCAGAATCCATACCATCCCTGGCAGCGGAAGCCACCACCCACGACCGCAGCACCAGCAGGCACATGGACCTCCGCCACCACCAAACCCATAGAGATGCAGCTGGAGGCTCCTCAACCCCCGAAAATCCAGTCACTGAAGTCCCCCACATCAGCCCAGGCAGACGACGAACGTCTGGAACGTTTGGGCTCCGGCCGAATATCTTCAGAGCCGGAAGTGGACCCAGAAACATGGGCACCACTCGCTGAACGAACCGACGCCCGACGCAGAACGGCAGCAGCCTCTACCACATGGGGAACCGGACCACACACAGCAGGAGGCGACCGCAACCACCCCAGCACCCAGCACAGCTGGGACCCGAGGTGAGGATGCAGGGCCAGGCGCAGCAGCCGAAGACGAGTGAGAAGACGGCAACGCCTCACAGGGAGCACCAGGAAGGCTCACGGGAGCAGTAGAGCCAGTGACAGGAGCAGGGGAATCATCCGACGGCGCGGCAACATCCGGAGGAGGGTCTGCGACAACCGGGGGAACGACAGGCGATGCTGGGGGAGCTTCATCAGCCAACGGGACGTTCACCTCCTTACCCCCGGAGTCCTCCTCCAGAGGGAGCGGCGGGAAATCCTCTTCACAGAACAAATTTACTGGAGCAACCGGATCAGCAATGCACCTGGCAGCCTGATGCCCTAACATGCCACACCGGAAAACAAGTATGGGGTTGTCGGGCATAAAACACCCGCACGTAGTACCCTAAAAGCCGGACAGAGGATGGAATGTCCGACCTCAGCCGTATCCCGAGGGTACGAATGTTGGTCTTCACACCCGAATATTTCCCAGAAGACAGGGAGTTCATCCGCACACTGATGACGGGGCCATACCTCTGGAAGAAACGCCAGAGGAGGGTCTCAGGAAACTTCATGGGGGCACCATGGACACTCACGCACGTCACAGCACCACTGCGGTCCGAAATGGCCACAGACCCGTTGCCGTCCTGCAGCTGCAAAGTAAGCCCCTCATACCGTCGAAGAAAGTCATGGTACACTGCCTCACCCCACAAACTTGATAATCACACGGTGAGCAGTGACCAGCTCGACACCGTATACATCTATGACCGGGACCATGAGCATATCACTCAAGACCAAATCCACGAGCGGCTAATCTGCACGGCCAGTAAACTCCAATCCTGTTGAATTGACTCTCACGACAGGAGGAAAATGGTCGCCCCATCGCAAAAGTGCCACGTCCACACCACCAGAAACAGAAGGGAGGGTAGAGACACCCACACCCTCTTCCGGCAAAAACGGCAACCACCCCAAACTACCGGAGCGGTCAGGCGACACGTCCTCACTCAACGACAGCTGAGGTTGGACCCTCATATTTTGTGCAATAGTCGGTTTCGGACGATCCTTTCAATCATGTTGCAAGAGCATGACATGAGACTGAGGAGGTCGGTAATTGCCAGGGTCATTGGGTTTCGGTATGGGAACAATTATTGCATGTTTCCATTGTGTGGGCAACACTCCACTTAGGAACGACTTGTTAAACAGGTGGAGTAGTGGGTTCCCAGACACTTCACACAGTGCATTGAGTATGTCGTAGGTGATGCCATCCTCACCAGGTGCTGTACTTTTACCCTTTTTCATAGCCCCCTTTACTTCCTGGGCAGTGATTGGTTCCCCATACTCGTCATCACTAGATTGTGCTCTTGTTATCCTAATCCTTCTGTCATTATGTCGGAGGAGCTGTTCCCTGCTTACTTATGCAGGGAGGGAGGAGGACGATGCTACATCACTCCACTTGTGAATTAGTTCTTCAGCCTTACCCTCACAAAGACCTGGGGGTCTTTGTGAGCCGCAGGCCGGGGCTCTGTCCCCTTAGCTATCTGAATTTTTGCCCACACTTGTCTTGCAGATATTTCTCTTCCAATAGAGCTAGTGAACGCTAGCCCTTGTCTTTCCCTTTGTAACTCATCTGCAATGTATGTACCTTTCCCTGAATTGAAAATCTAATCTAAATCTAAATCTAATCTATATGCTTAGAGATATGCAAATGAGAGAGTAATAGAGCGAAACCTTTAAAATATTGAACAATTTGGAGGATATTGATTCATTTAATTTCTTCAAAAGGTCAGATGTAACACGAACAAGGAGCAAAGGTTTCAAGCTCAACAAGCCACAATGTAGGAGTAACAACAGATGCTTTTGAACCCATAGGGTTAAGAACCCCATTGAAACCGCCTACCCGCCAAAGACGTAAATGCTAAAATTCTCCTGAACTTTTAAACTCCAGCTTGAAAAAAATTATCAGGACAAATGTGGTTGTCACATATATACTGTTCTTAAAATATTTCCCCATTTTGCACCCGCAAGATAACGTACAATTTTAAGGGTTGACGAATGTTAATTTTTTTGTTTGCAAAGCTGTTCACTTGCGACAGTTAAGCAATTCCCAGCTGTGTCTGGGTACAAGTGACTGAATGAACGACCCAGCGGGTTTGCTTCCTATTGGCAAGTGTTGTAAATGCTCCTATGGTGGTGTGTCCACTCACAGGATGAGTGGCACTGCCCAATACTGTCACTATGGATCGTGTGTCCAGTCACAGGATGAGTGGCGCTGCCCAATAGTGTCACCATGGAGACAGTATTAGGCAGCCACCAGCTCCGTTTTCAGCACCTTAGTGTGGCGATCCAGAGAGAAAATGCTCACTGCATCCATGGTTCCAGCCTGCCATCTGAGGAGCTGGAGGAACTCTACAACCTTTGATGAGTAGCCCTGTACAAAGCATGTAATCAATATTGTAACCCTTTTTTGTGTAATGAAATATTAAAATAAAGTTAGATATATATACGCACATACTAAATGTATAGGGTGGTAGACAAGATCAGAGTGTTTAGTGAGGATCCACAAAGGTCTTTTAATTATCTTAATTATTTAATTTGTTATATATTTCAATTATTTAATTATCAAGGTCTTAGAATTATCTCCAGGATGCACAAAAAGGCAAGGAATTTACTGGGTTTGCAAAGATGACGGATTAATGTTGGAGAACATAACTAAACTGATGAAAAACATTCCCGAGTCACAGAGATTATCATTCACAGAAAAGCTACCAGTGATATATGTGGACTAGGAAAAGACATCATTGGATAACGACCAAAAAACCCAGGAAATGATAGTTTAGAGAACCGCAGCAGTAGTGTGGAGAAAGAGGGTATTGTGGTACAAAATAACAGCAATATTGCAGAACCAGGTAATATAAACGATGAGAGCAACAGTGAGACAGAGTGCATAAATGAACAAATTGGGGCGAAAGAAAGAAAGACACCTTTAAATATAACTGATATCAACACGAGCGTGGCAGATTTTGAAAGAGAAATTGACAATATGCCCATGCACTCAGCCCCGGATCCAGACTCATGGAATTCAATATTTATAAAGAAATGCAAAGTGCCAGTAGCACAGGCACTCAGTATAGTGTGGAGGAAGAGCTTGGAAACAGGGGGAGATACCAGATGCGCTTAAAACAGCAGACATTGCCCCTCTACACAAGGGTGGTAGCAGAGCACTGGCAAAGAATTATAGACCAGTTGCACTAACGTCCCACATAATAAAAGTATTTGAGAGAGTGATCAGGAGTCAGGTCACTAGATTCATGGAAACCAATGACCTGCACAATCCAGGCCAACATGGATTTAGAGCAGGAAGATCATGCCTCTCACAGCTACTTAACCACTATGACAAAATCACTGAGGCATTAGAGGAAAAACATAATGCAGATGTGGTGTACATAGATTTTGCAAAGGCATTCAACAAATGTGACCATGGAGTGATTGCACACAAAATGAGGTCAATGGGTATAATTGGTAAGGTAGGACGCTGGATACTCAATTTCCTGTCGAACAGAAAACAAAGAGCAACAGTCAATCAAGTAAAATCGAGTCCGAGCGCAGTTAAAAGCTCTGTACCTCAAGGTACAGTCCTTGCACCCTGCTGTTCCTTATTCTCATATCAGATATAGACAAAAACACAAGTCACAGCTTCGTGTCATCCTTTGCAGATGAAACAAAAATCAGCATGAAAATTACCTCTGCTGAAGACATTGATAAACTACAAACAGATATTAACAAAGTTTTCGACTGGGTAGCAGAAAATAACATGAAGTTTAACGGTGATAAATTCCAGGTATTCAGATACGGCAAAAATGAGGATTTTAAACATAATACAGGGTACAAAACACAATCGAATCTGCCCATAGTAGGAAAACAGCATGTCAAGGATTTTTTTTTTAAACGTGGCCACACATTTACAATGCTAAGCAGCATATATACATTTTCTTCTGTCCTCCATGGACAGGGTTAGAGATGTGTTAAACATATAGTTCAAGGGTTTATTGAACAATCAACCACAGAAGGTGATTCGGTGCTTTTAAAATGCTAAGCTAACCTACATACGTAAATACATAGATACACAGATTTACGTATGCCCTACATAAAGTGTTCGATGTGTCTTTTACAAAGTGTCATTATGTGCATTTTCAAAGGTGAAATGTAATTCTGATTAGCTTTTATATATACTTTATACACATACTTATACATACACACACACACATATATACGTACACATACATATATACATACATGTATACATACATATATACACACACATGCATTCACATACATTTGTCTCTTTTACTCTGACAGAGTGAGATAGCTGATAGAGAAACTAGTGTGCAATTAAGCACTTAATCACTGAAGGTGATGAAGATGCTTTTACAAGCTCAAGTTAATGATGTCCGACGACCTAACGTTTAGGGAGCATACCCAAGCAAGTATTGCGTCAGCCAGAAAAATGATAGGATGGATTACGAGAACCTTCAAGTCCAGAGATCCCATCACAATGGTTGTACTCTTCAAATCACTTGTGTTGTCCCGTCTTGAGTACTGCTCAGTACTCACTTCCCCCTTCAGAGCAGGAGAGATTGCTGAAATTGAGGGAATACAGAGAACATATACGGCGCGCATAGACGAGATAAAGCACCTAAATTATTGGGATCGTCTCAAAGCTCTCCAAATGTACTCACTAGAAAGGAGACGAGAGAGATACCAAATAATATACACATGGAAAATACAGGAGGGACAATTCCCAAATCTGCACAGTAAAATAACAATGTACTGGAGTGAACGACATAGAAGAAAATGCAGAGTAGAACCAGTGAAGAGCAGAGGTGCCATGGGCACAATCAGAGAACACTGTATGAGCATCAGAGGTCCACGGTTGTTCAACGTCCTACCAGCGAGCACCAGAAATATTACAGGAACAACCGTGGACATCTTCAAGAGGAAACTAGATTGTTTCCTTCAAGGAGTGCCGAACCAACCGGGCTGTGGTGGGTATGTGGGATTGCAGGCCGCTCCAAGCAACAGCCTGGTGGACCAAACTCTCACAAGTCAAGTCTGGCCTCGGGCCAGGCTTGGAGAGTAGAAGAACTTCCAGAACCCCATCAACCAGGTATCAACCAGGTCTTCTCTGAGTACTCTTTATTTTCTTCTCCGTGGCTATGTGTCCCTACACTTTCACAAGAGGTGGTACCCCTTTTAGGTTTAATAAAAGAATTATATATATATATATAAATATATATATATATATATATATATATATAAATATATATATATATATATATATATATATATATATATATATATATATATATATATATATATATATATATATATATATATATGTGTGTGTGTGTGTGTATATCACGAAAATAAACACGTGATTAAGAATGTGACAATGTCAGACCACGGAGGAAAAATGAAACAGGGAATTTCCTTGGATTCAAACATTCATTCATTGGATTCATTGCTCAAACATGCTAATCCTATGAATACATAGGATTAGCATGTTTGAGCAAAACAAATAAAATGTATTTGGAACTGTGTGCCAAAAATGAACAAAAATATATTCGCAGCAACTCGCGTCCCACCCCGGGCGCCCTACTGGCCCCGGCAGCGTATGTCACGGGCAAACGGGGAATGATGATGTCACTTGCCAACTTACGGACCCCATAGCAGCCAAAGTAAGTACAATTTCGATTTTTTTTACAAACCCATACTGAGGGAAGGGTTTTTGACACTTTAAAAAACAAAAGAATTTTTTTCAAGATAATTTATTTCCTGCGCGAGGGGGAGGGGGGGGGGGTGTCATATTTGGAGGCGGCGCAGTTAAAGGGTTAAACCACTTGGAGGTGAATTCTTCATAAACCACAAATTGTTTACCTAGTCTTTGATATATAAATTGTAAATCATACCACATATGGTGATCTAATCTATTATTACAGCAAATTAAATTGATAACTACTAATACTATGTCTACAGTTTGAAACACAAAATGGCCTTAGCTGCTACTGTAATTGTTGCCTACTAAGGCTGTGTAAGGGTAGCATCAGAACTGGGTGTGGCCCTGTGCCTCAGAGTGCCATGTAATGGCGACTATCTGGAGGTGTGCAAGACTTTCTGTACAGCAGGTAACAATTCCTATAATTATGTTGGGAGCCAACTGTCTGCTTCAATAACTTTCCTCACAATTACCTGTTTGGGATGTAAGGAATGGTTCCCTAAACTTATAAGTATAGGTATGACATGAATAAGAGGGAAGTATAATGTTGAGTATGTACTTGTTTGGGGTTTTTAATCCGACGTCTTAACAATATTTCCTACAATAATAATGACCAGTATTTAATGCGGTAGAAATACCGAAAATTGTTCTTTCCTTATTCATGAGATCTTCAGTTGGGCGGATCCTGTGTCGGAGCTCGGAGAACCTTTAGTTTGTAAATAATGTCAGGGAGTGTTTCCTCCATGTTTACAAGTTGTTGAGTGTGCGTGACGACGCCCTACGGGAGACGACCTAAAATATTTAGTGGTTCTAATTATGATTAAGGAATAGACATTTAAGCTATATTCCTGGTGTTAGAAATTATATTCAGTCCTAGTGAACCCTTTTTTATTAAGTTTAAACACCAGACTGTTGTTTAAAAGAAACAAAGCTATTGGACTTCTTCAAGTGTGTGTCTAAGTTAGCTTGAAGTAGAAATGGGGAAGACAGGGCACCAAACAAAACAGACGCATACCTGTAAGTGATTAATCCACTGTTTGGATCGTTAAGATCCTTGATCCATAGGAACGTTGTGTAGTTACGGTCTTCTTCTTGGAGACCTACCCTAAGGAAAGCTTTACTGATGTCTTCCGTGTATGCGTAAGTCCCGATGCAGAACTTTAACAGCACGTCGTATAGCCTTTGTGTCAGGCTAGGGCCAGTTTGAAGGCAGTCATTAAAGGAAATGCTACTCTGCTTTGTCTTAGCACTGCAAATTAAATACTATCCGTGGTGGGGTAGTAGCTCAATTTTTCAGTACAGGATGGTGTGGCAGGTAGTGTCCTTCTTTTGGGTTATCATTTGTGACAATGATAAATTTGTCATCGAGTTGCTTCTAGATTATTTCATGGTACAATTTCAAGTTCTCAGGATGTCTTTGTAAGTGCAACACCTGTGACTTTAATTGGTTTTGTGCCATAAAATGGTTGACAGGTAGCTGAGAGTGATTCAGCTTCCATAGTAACCTGACCCAGTATTGATTATCTCTGTAGATAACTGAGTCCAGGTATTGTTTGTAAGTCCAGTCGTCATCTGGACTAGGTTGTTCAGGGACAATGCCGAGAGTTGCCAGGTCCCATAATTTATGTAGAGGGGGATCAAGCTCATCCTCGGACATGTCTCTGAATTGTAGTGGAGACTGTTCTCCTTGTCATGCAACCATTACTGGGTTGGCATGTTGGTGGTCTACAGGTGCGGGTTGCTTCAGCTGTAATACTGAGCCTGTTAGCAAATAGCCACCTGCAGACGGTAACAGGTTCATTCCCTGTTTTTCATCTTTTCCTTTGATAAACTTATGGTAGACATCTGATTCCATAAGGATTCAATATTGGAGAGGTTATCTGATGTGATTTTGTCAGCCAATTTGATTCCCTTTTCTTCCAGAAATTAAGCTGTTGTCCCTAGACCATACACATATAGGTCTGATAGGAATCTATCTACTACAAGAGCTTGTATCGTTCGGACATAACCGCCTAAACGTACTTTAGGTTGTATTACCTTGAAGACTTGGGCTCTTGAGATAGTCAGGAATCCTGCCATGTCTATTAGTGTCTCTTGTACAGGCTTTAGTTTCAGGGCATCTACCAACTCCTTTGAGATAAAAGTCATTTGAGATCCTTGGTCAAATAATCATCATATGGTGACCTTGGACTTTCAATTTTTAATGATCAATTGAGCAGTGAGTAGAGCTGATTTATGATCAGACCTTGCTGACAAGACATTTATGTCAGGAAGCATAATACAAAGCTGTACTGAAATGGAAGTTCCTTCCTTTGGAAGACTGGAGATTTTTTGGAAGACTTTGTACTTGAGTCCCCACAAAGTGCTGTATGGTGTTGACCCTTATGGCGCCTGTTGCAGGTGCGCATTTGAGTTGCACAGGTGTTGGGATTATGGTACCTTATACATCTGGTGGATTTACGTAACTCCTTGAGTCGTTTTATACATATAGCATTATCAGGGTAAGCTTTGCGGTTGTACATGGCATGTTCTTCACAGAACACACATGGCCTCCAGACATTAACAGCATCTTGGGAAGTCACCGTTTTGGGTGACACATTAACTGTAGGTTTGGAGGGACCCACTGCATATGTGCCCACACTGCCTTGTTTCCTCTTTGGGGAGGGGAAAGTTGTTTTAGATTTATTTGGAGTACTGTTTGTACTCTGTTGTTTACTATTAGGGGTAGAAGAAGGTCTAGATGTCGCTTTTCCATCTGTGTTATTCCGTTGTCTTTCTATGATGGTTCGTAAACCATCTGTTATCTCCTTTACTGTCAGAGAAGATTTGTTATATAAGACAAACAACTTATTCAGTACGTCACTGGGTAATTTGTGTCTCATATGGACTTGGATTATCCAGTCCAATTCATCCATATTCACTTTATTCTTAAGCGCCTTGAGCAAGGACTCAAGCTCCAATCTAAAGGCTTGGAGTGAGTCAGCTGACCCATCTGGAGGGGAAATATCTAACAGCTTCTGGTTTATAAGTCTGATAGTCCTTTCTGGTTTAGCATAGTTTTCCTTAAGGAGCTGTACTGCGCTATCATAACCATCATCAGTGAAGGTAAAATTCCAGACCACCTTTAACGCTTCATTATTTAAGACAGCTAGGAAATATTTAAATTTTGTTGTCTTTGCTACATTGGCAATAGAATCCACAGAATCAAGAAGTTTGTTCCAGAAGTTGTTCCAACTCTCGTCCTCTGTACAGGAGGTAAGTTGGGAGACTTTGAGTGATGGTAATTTGACTTCTAGTTGTGTCGAGTTTTGGGAAGCTGTGGTTGCAATGTTCGTAGTGGCCTTGTGTATGGGTATTAACTTGACAAAGTGTTGTAAGTTTGTTTGCATTGTATCTTCATAATATGCATTTTCTTGTACTACAGCGTCCATTGCATCTTCGTCTATGTTAGTAGTAGCAAGTACATCCTGATATTTCAGGATTTGCATTTGTACATGCCGATATCTGCTCTCTACAACTTTATAATGGCCTTCCTGTTCTACATAATCAACTGGAGTTCGATTACATAACTCTTTGCATCTTTTGATCTGTCGGGTTAAGTGGCCGTTCATACCAGTGAGGGTCGCTTTTACATTTTTGGCAGTAGACAGAATGGATGTATTTGCTAACTGTGTTGCAGATGTACTAGTGCTAAGCCTTGTTGGATTTTGATTTGAACTGCTTCTAGCACTTGAGCTTGTAGAGCTACTAGTTTCTGAACTAGAGCTGTTTATCATTTAAAATACACATTATATAATCACACACACACTATAATTTGAGTGGTAACCTTGTATCTATGCTGGATTTACCTCAAGTTAGCTCCTCAATTATCACTCTTAGTTGGTACAGAGACACAGATTAACACTCAAAGGTGAAATGATTATAGTTAAATTATTACTATAGTTAGGGTAATATTATGTAGACAACACAACTTGGGTTGTCTTAAGACACTGCATAAAATATGTGCTTGCTAGGTTGTAATATATGTTCAAATCTAGACAAGTGTAAATTCTTACCCTTACACCAGGTTAGCACAATAAATTAGACTAGGTTGCTGTACAACACCAGCCTAAAATGTCCTACCCTTGTGCAAGAATTAGTTGTAAATAATGTGACATGCAGTAATTGTTACAATAATGGTGCAATATTATATATTATGTATTGTTTATATATATACCCTTAAAATTACAAAAATCATATACATTTATTGGTAAATTAATTAGCCTCTTATCACCCTCCTGTAATGAAAAAGCACAACTGTTCTTTTGGTACAGTCCTCAGAACAATAATAGTGCTTGTTCTAAGTTCTTTTCACTATTAGAAAAGATTGAAAAAGTTAGGCTTGAAAATGTATAGTAAATATTGCACTAATGTTTATATAGATCCTAATCAGGATCTTGTATCCGGTTTGAAGGACCATAACTTATGTGGGAAAATCCTAACAAGCTTTAATTATTATTATTCTGTGAATATTCAAATATTTACTTTAATTTTTTTTATTTGAATTTAATATTATATTATTTTTCTTCTGAGTTAGTTCTTAGTTAGTAGTGGACAGTATATTCTGATTCAACTGCTAGAATTTATCACACACAGTTGGGTGGGACAATTTGTAGCTTAAACCACTTGGAGGTGGATCCTTCATAAACCACAAATTGTTTACGTAGTCATTATTATATAAATTATGAATCATACCACATATGGTGGTCTAATCTACCATTATTATAGCAAATTAAATTGATAACTGCTAATACTATGTCTACAGTATGAAACACAAATGGCCTTAGCTGCTATTGTAGTTGTTCCCTATTAAGGCTGTGTAATGGTAGCATCAGAATTGGGTGTGGCCCTGTGCCTCAAAGTACTATGTAATAGTGGCTATCTGGAGGGCTGCAAGGCTTGGTGTACAGCAGGTAGCAATTCCTATAATTATGCTGGGAGCCAACTGTCTGCTTCAGTAACTTCCCTCACAATTACCTGTTTGGGATGTAAGGAATTAATAATGGTTCCCTAAAGATATAAGTACAGGCATGACATGAATAAGATGGTAGTATAATGTTGAGTACGTAGTTGTTTGGGGATTTAATCCCACGTCTTAATGATATTTCCTACAATATTAATGGCCAGTATTAAATGCAGTAGAAATACTGAAAATTGTTCTTCCCTTATTCATGAGATCTTCGGTTGGGTGGATCGTAGAGGTTGTGTCAAAGCACGGAGAAAGAACCTTTAGTGTTGTAAATAATGTCAGGGAGTGCTTCCTCTGTGTTTACATGTTGCTGAGTGTGCGTGACTACGCCCTACGGGAGACGTCTTAAAATATTTAGTGGTTCTAATTATTGTTAAGGAATAAAGAATTAAGCTATATTCCAGGTGTTGGAAATTATATTCAGTTCTAGTGAACAATTGTTTATTAAAAGAGTCAGAATTCGGCTCAAAAATTACGCTGAGGAGTCAAATTTCCGACATTTCAAATATTTTGAAAACTGCAGGGGGGTTTGGTCAAAATATGAAATTGTTTTAAGTCACTAAACTGTTGTTTAAAAGAAATAGAGTTAATATAAAGATACGTCATGTTGTTGACATAACGGAATACCCGTTCTCTGATTTCTTTAATGGGTAACTTATGTTATTATGCATGTCGGGTTTCCAACACTACCACCAACACCATCTCCACTCATTACCATCCCCACCACTGTCTCCACACACCACGACCACCACCGTCTCCACTCACCATAACCAGCACCACCATCGTCTCCACTCACCATAACCACCACCACCGTCTCCATTCACCACCACCGTCTCCTCTCACCACCACCACCACGACCACCGTCTCCTCTCACCACCACCATCGTCTCCACTCACCACAACCACGGTCTCCACTTGTAACCATAACTGTCTCCACTCGCAACCACCACCATCGTCTCCACTCACCACCACCACATCCACTCACCACCACCAACACCATCTTCACTCACCACAATTTTCTCCACTTACCACCACCAACACCATCATTACTCACCAAGCTCACCATTTTCTCCACTCACCACCAACCCCACCACAATCAACGTCTAGACTCACCACCATCGTCTCCACTCACCACCGCTACCACCGTCTCCACTAACCACCAACCTCACCACAACCACCGTCTCCACTCATCACCACCCAGAAAACAATTTAATGTTTCCACAACGTTCCTGGAAAGTGTTAGAAAGAATTGGAAACGTTTGTTCCCAGGAAACCATTTTAGGTTGCCACAACATATCTAGAAAGTATTGGAAAGTAGTGGCAACGTTTGTTTTCACGCATTAGATGCGTAATTTTGTGTGGATGTAAATAAGTTTCTGAAACGTATTGCACGAAACGTTGGCAAAATTTTTTTTTAAACCCTGTGGCAACCTTAAATGTTTCATAATCGTAGTTTTTTATTGCTGTTATTTATATAAATGTAGAAATATAAAAGTATATTTCAACATTTAGTAAAAAGAAACAAGATCACAATAAAGGTTAATTCATCATTTTTATTCATTTTTTAAGGAAGAGGTCGAGGAGGAAGGAGGAAGAATTCCAAGTAAGAGGAGGAGATCGAGGAGGAAGGAGGAAGATCGAGGAGGAAGGAGGAGGAGGAGGTCGAGGCAGAGGAGGAAGGAGGATGAAGTAGAGGAGGAAGTTAAAGAGGACGTTGAGGATGAGGAGAGCGAGGAGGAGGGAGGAGGAAGGAGGAGGAGTAGGGCGAGGAGGAAGGAGGAGAGCAAGGAGAAAGCAGGAAGAGGAGAGCGAAGTGGGAGGAAGGAGGAGTAGGGCGAGGAGGAAGGAGGAGGAGGAGAGCGAGTAGAAAGGAAGAGGCTGAGGTGGAAGGAGGAGTAGGGCGAGGAGGAAGGAGGAGGAGGAGGGCGAGTATTAAGGAGACCGAGGAGGAAGGAGGAGGAGTAGGGTGAGGGGGGAAGGAGGAGTAGGGCGAGGAGGAAGGAGGAGGAGTAGGGCGAGGAGGGAGAGAGAGGAGGAGGCAGGTGAGGAGTAAGGAGGAGGGCGATGTTACATACTCCTAGCAGAATACGTATATAAATTTAAAATAACTTGTTTTGTTCCATTATATCATTGCCTGTATATGTACACACATTGTGTTTTGGTAAATTATCGTGTGGTGTGGCAGCGTCAGTGGGGACAGGAGCGCGGTTGCTTTGCACACGTCTAATACCTGTTAGATTCGGGAAGTTGGACCTGTTCAGTTTTGGGAGTTCCAGATGTCACTTTTATTTAGTTTTTATAATTATTTATTTTCTGTAATTAAACAGGTGGCATTGTACTTATATATTTTGCAAGTAACTATTATATGTAATTTGCATTCTTGTGTGTTTTGAGAACAAGTGGTTGTTCAATTAGTTTTATATATTAAAAAGTCCTTAGTTTCCATCCCTCATCCTGGATGAGGCAGACGGGAGAGAATTATGGGTAGCGACAGAGCGAGAGTTCAGTAGCTGATACGGGACCAGGAGGAGTAACATGTGGGAGATAAGTCTGTTTACTTGTTGTTGTGTCATGTAGTAGATCTTTATTCTGGGAGAGACAATATTTTGATGTTTGCTTTAATAGTGACCCACTGTTCATATATACAATATTGAGATGTATATGAAATATATATATATTAAAATGCATACGTATATTTCTTCAGTCCTAAGGGAGATATACTTTTAATTCTGTGCCTGTTATCATTCATGGGGTTATACTGGTGACCCGCTTTAGAGAGCAGCAGTGGTATCCCTAGACGTAATTAAAGCTTGGCTGCTGTAGGGTCACGAGCCGTAACGAACGATAGGTAACAAAGAGTTATGGGGGCCTGTGCCGGGAAATATTGTTCCCACTTAACCTTACTTATGCTAATCTAACCTTGCCTTCCTAGGTACCAGTGTGTTAGGTGTCTGTGTGTTTTATAAGAACTATTCCATGTGCCAAGCAAGTCTTCCTGTGTGTCGAGTAACAACGTTTCACGATTTTGAGGTAAGTCATCCTGTATATTGTTTGTGCAGTGAGGCCAAGCGAATTTTCAGTGTGGTGACAATTTTACAGTGAAGTGTAGTGCAGTGCCATTGCTTTTAATTATTGTTGTGAATCAAGTGCCAAGTGTTAGTAACGATGGAGGAGAAAGTTGCATCGTTGGTGGCTCACCCAGACTTTGAAGGGATTCAAAGCCTTAAAAAGACTGAGTTAATACAAATGGCAAATCAGTTGGATTTGACCGCCAACAATAGAATGGTTAAAGCCCAAATATTGAAAGTCATTGTGACGCATTTTGTTGAGAATGGGGAGTTAGAGGAAGAAGTTCTAGAGGAGTTAAGAGAGGAGTCGAGTGATCAGATGACGTTAAAGCGTCTTGAGTTAGAAGCGCAAATAGCATATGCTAAGCTTGATGCTCAAAAAGAACAGAGAATATTAGAACTTGAAGCTCAAAAAGAACAGAAAATATTAGAGGCTGAAGCTCGTCAAAGAGAGATTGAAGCTCAACAGCAACAGAAAAAGTTAGAGGCTGAAGCTCAGCAGAGGGAGCTCGAGACTAGGCGGTTAGAGGTTATGGCACAGTTGCAACTCGAAGCCACAAAGAAGCAACAAGCCGAGGAACAAACTAGGCAATTAGAGATTCAACAACAAATGGCTGACACTAACTTCAGGCTTGAATCACAGCGTATGGCAGCTGGGCATGAAAATACTAGTAATGTTTCAACAAATAGGGATAATAATCTCATCAGGACGCATAAGTATATAGAGTTACCCAAGTTCAATGAGGAGGATCCTGAGGTTTTCTTTGCTCATTTTTATAAAATTGCCATCAGTATGAACTGGCCAAGGGATCAGTGGGTAGCCATTATGCAGTCTCAATTTAAGGGGCGTAGTCAGGAGGTTTTTACATCCCTACCTGACGCTCATAGCTTTGATTACGAATTTGTAAAGAAAAGCATCTTAAATGCATATCAAATAAATCCAGAGGCACACAGGCAAAAGTTTAGGAACCTAAGGAGGATAAGTGATCAGACAATAGCAGATTTTACTCGTCAGAAGATGAATTTTTGCAACAGATGGTTAAAGTCACTTTCAGTCACTGACTTTGATGCTCTAAAGAATCTTCTTATAATGGAAGAAGTATTGTCATGTCTCCCAGACCAGTTGTCTACTTTTATGGCAGAACAAAAGAATGTAACAGACATTTATGAGCTGTCAAAGCTCGCGGATGAGCATGAGTTGTTGACTAAGGCCCAGTTTACGGCCACTTCACCTAAGTCTAGTCGTAGAGTAAATTATAATGCTCACCGAACTCCTTATCAGAATCCATCCCGTCCTAGTGCTCCAGTTACTCCCATGAGCTCTTCTCTTACAAAACCTAACCCTGCTACTTCATTGTCAGGAATGTCAAATAATAATAAGGTTATTTCTAAACCTACAGTTGGTTCTACCAGTGTGTCCACTGTAAGGTCTTGTTCCCATTGTAAGAGAAAAGGCCATGGAATTAATTCCTGTTTTATATTGCACCCTGAGTTACGACCAACTGGTCTCATTTATTGCAGAGGTGTGCAAAATAAACTTACTAATAAACATGTAACTGTAAACCCCAATTGGGTGAAACAGTATTCACCATATATGTCTTCAGGTGAAGTTTTGTGTATTAATGGGAAGTGGAAGCCAGTGGTTATTCTTCGTGATACAGGTGCTTCCCAAACCATAATTTCATCCAGTATTCTTTCTGATGTTGAAAAGAGAGATACTGGAAAGTTTGTTGTTCTTCAGAGTGTTGCAGGATGTAAAACTGTACCTCTAATAGACATTAATTTCAGATCCACCATTACACCAAGTTTATGCACTGTGGGTGTTAGTACACAGTTGCCCATCCCAGGTGTGGATGTTATATTGGGTAATGATGTGGCCATAAATCATGTTGTGGGTGAGATTGATCCCCGTTTGTGTAAACAGCCAGTTGCAGCCCATGATTATTCTGCCTGTGCTGAAGTTAGTTCTATGAATGAACCTGTTGTAGAAGATGGTTTTGTCCATTCTACCTGTGCTGATGTCAGTACTAATATAAATCCAGTTGTCAGTTCTAATGTTGTTACTCAAGCATTTGTTCCAGTAACCAGTACCCCTTCAGTGGAGAAGTGGGATGTGGTTGTTCCAGATTCCTGTGTGGCCGATTTAGTTGTTGAGAGTAAGCCTGATACTATGACTCTGCTTTATTCCAATAAATTGGGAAAGGATGTCCATGTACCATTGTCTTGCCCGCTCACTACGAACGTTGTGCCAGGAGTTGAGAGAAACTTAAAAGCCACGACTCTGTATTCCAGCCAAGTGAATGGTTTAGGACAACCCAGCAAACACAAATCATCTACACAACGTTCGCCTATCTCTTGCCATAGGTGTGGGAATGATTTGCATTGAGAATGGTGCAGGAAAGCCTTTGAGAAACTTTTACTCAAAAAATCCAAACACAAAGGTTTAATTATAAATTGTTTTTCTACAATTATTTTCTTCCAAATGTAAAACAAATAGTTTTTACATGTTTAAATATAAAATTTATGGTGTTTTTTTGTAAAATTCATTAATAAATTGTGAATGATATATATTGGCTGAGTGAAACCTTTATAATCCATTTAGTTATAATTTGAACAGAAAAAAGTATTTTTCCAAATTTTCTAAAAATTGCTCTTTTTAACACAATTTGACTCCTTATACATTCCACTAAACACTATATCATGTTTAAATATATAATTTATGTATTATTCTCTAAAATAATTTATATAAATTATATAAGTTGTTGGAAAGTGGTGTTAAGGATTCTGAAAACATTTTGTTGTGTTAATATGTTCTTATTAACTATGTCTCAAGTTCACAGTTTATCAAACAAGAATATTAACATTCGTCAACTCTTAAAATCTTATATGTTATCTTGCTGGTGCAAAAAAGGGTGAATCTTTAGGAACAGCTATAGTATCTATATATCACAAATGGTGTTTTCCCTAACTCAAACAATGTAGGGTTTATTATTCTACACATATTTCTAATGACTCTTAGATGTTTACATTCTCTGAAGTATAATTGTGAAGGCTGTGTCCATCACTCTCAACACAGATTCTTAAACTCGTCTCTGCAGGTTCAACTATATAATTAGTTTCCATTTTGAATTTCCATGGACATTTGTATCCAAAATGAAACCAATGTGGTTTCCTTCAGCGCCTTCAGCCAGCACATTTGCTCATTCATTTCCACAGATTCCAACAAGGTAGGGGATTTACAGAAATTTGTATATTCATATTGTTATATATTAAAAATATGAATGCAGTTCAATATGATAAGACAAATACATGAGTTTATGATAAATTCGTTTTCTGTGATATACCATTGATATGCTCTTTTTTTCTTTAAACGGCAGACTAAACTAAAGTGCTCACATCAACAGATTTGATGTATAAATGGTCAACGCTCAACAGAGTTAGTATAAATGTATTAGTATAAATCTTACTTGTCTCATTGTTAATTCACATTCAATGTCAACTTGTGGTTTTGATGTGGCACGTTTGGCCAAGACACCCCACCCCATTATGCACCCCATACCCATCTTGTGGGCGGTTGTGGAAAGGGTTACAGAGGCACATAATGGGCTCAGGGACTGAACCCCACAATTCATTTAGCTAAGCAAGTTACAATCTTGATGAGCTAGTTACAAAATTCAATATAAGTCATCACATCAACAATGGGTTCGAGATCGACCTCAAGTACAGGTTCTAAATTAAGCAACTGACATATGTGGAGAGCTAGTATCAAAATTTATATGTTTGTCCTGCACACCGTCCCCCATCCAGTGGGCAGCGGTGGATAGGTTACAATCACTTAGTTGTTATCTACAGTTAGCAAACTGGGGATATTTGGCTAAAATTTCTGGTAGCAGATCATTTTGAATGAAATATTGACACATCGCTGGAACATTGGTTATAGAATTGTCTCTAAATTCATGTATCTTTTCGCACTCCATCACATAGTGACGGAGGGTGTGCGAATAATTTTGTTGACACAGTTTACATTTGGTCAGGTCTACATCAGCAGATAATGAGAATTCCCAGAGATACTTGTAACCGAGTCTAAGCCGAGCAGTAGTAACATCTAGAAGTCTGCTGATTTTATTGGATGATCCATAGATGTGTGGCTCCTCTTGTATGATATGTATGATAGATGGAATTACTAGTTCCAGTTTCTAGGCAGGCGATGAGTACTCACAATAACCTTAATTAAGCGTCAAAACAAAAATGTGTATACTCTTTTTACTCTCCTGACCTTAGTTCTCGAGCTATGTATTTCATTTTGGTACCAACGTGTTCGCAATAACATTCTCTAGAAGAAAATCAGCAAAAACGGTCACCAAAAGTTATATGAATACCAGCACCCAATAAATACCTACGTAGATGACTCGCCGTGAGTGCCCAAGAGCAACAAAATGTTTTTACTCTTGGGATTGTTATCACTTCCACACTTGTCCTACAGCGTTAATTTTGGTATCAATGTACTCGCAATGAAATTCCCAACACGGTGATATGAATATAAACGTAGAATAATGGTCGCTGCCCACCCGCAAGAGTGTGGGAAGTGGCGGAACTGTTACCCAGTATTGGTGACAAGACGACACATGGGCGATACAGTGCTTTGAAAGTTTATAATTATATCACTGTCCTGACATTATTATTGTATGTACGTCATTCATTTTTGTGCCAATGTTTTCGCAATAGAATGTTCTATGAGCCCGTAGGTAAAAAAGAGCAACAAAGCGTAAGATAGAATAGCACCATATATAAAACAACGCTGGTACATATCAGTGAGCGTCAAACACACACGAAATGTGTGTGTTTGATGGTGGTCAAACGATGTTTGATGTGTTTGATCAGGTGATGTCCTGATCCGCATAATTAAAGTATGAATTATGTTGAGAAAAAATAAGAAAAAAGGGAAAAAACAGGGGTGGGAGAAACATGACAGAAAAAGAGTAAAAATACAATTTGGTCAACAAAACAGCATTGTTTAAAATAAAAGATATGGATTGACATTTTGGGGGTTAGGTTGGTAGGTTACATTGAGTTAATTAGGTAGTACTTAGTGTTTATCTGTTATAGATAGGAGCTGCCTGGTATGGGCCAATAGGCCTTCTGCAGTTACCTTTGTTTTTATGTTTTTGCCCTGTAACCTAAATGGTTAGAGAGGCACATATATGGGCTTAGGGACTGAACCCCACACTACATTTAGCTAAGCTGGTTACAATTTTGATGATATAGTTACAAAATTCTGTATAAGTCGTCACATTATCAATGGGTTCGAGATCAACCACAATTTCCTGAATAGATATAACAAAGGGGATATTAATAGGGTATTAAAATTGTCAACACAAGATAGAACACGAAACAATGGGTATAAATTGGATAAGTTTAGATTTAGGAAAGACTTGGGTAAATACAGGGTCAGTAACAGGGTTGTTGATTTGTGGAATTTTTCTTAACTTATAAATTTATCTTTATTTATCTTAAACTGGTTGGGAGAGGTACAGTTTTTAACATAATTGGGAAGGTCATTCCACATTCGAGGTCTCTTGATTTGTAAAGCATTTCTAGTTTGACTAAGTCGTACTCTTGGAATATCAAATAGGTATTTGTTTCTGGTGTGGTGCTCATGGGATCTGTTACAACCTTCTAGGAAGCTTTTAAGGTCAGGATTGACATTACAGTGCAGCGTTTTATATATATAAAATACACATGAGAGTATGTGCAGGGACTTAATATCTAACATATTCAGAGATTTGAGTAAGGGGTCCATATATACTGCCCGGTTGCCTGAAATGCTATAGGCCTACTATAGTGGCTTTAGGTATTGTATGCACTAGCTCTATCTATAAATCCAACATTATGTTTGTAAATCAACTATGTATGTACTTTCCTGAATAAAATTGACTTTACTGTACACTTATATTCTCTCTAAACTTATTTCAATTTCAATTTCAATTTCAATTTCTTATATTCTCTGTGGATTTGTTACCCCTATCGTTTGGGAGAAAAAAAATGACTAATACGTTCGGCGAATGACTTTGACTTCAACTTCACTTTGACTTCGTTCATGTCATCGTATTTTCCGTAATATATAAAGGTTATGACAATGCAATTATATTATTGTGTGCAAATAAGTTTGAAATTTCATGTACCCTAAAAATATTAAAATAAAGAATAAGAATAATTAAATAATTGTTGTAGTAAATTGTCACACGTTCATCATACGCAAACGAACACACAGTTTGGAGCGTCAGTACCAGACCGCCGCCATTTTAAAACACGGCTTCGAATGTAAGTAATGTTTTTCTCGTACTAACACTGTGTTATGCAATAGATTAGGTCTTGAATTCACAAATTTAGTTGTTACATCTGACAGAGTATGTTAGACGGTGTAATGCTGGTCCATGTTGACGTATTTGTGGGCTTGATTGGTTTACATGTGATGGCACACAATATCGGCACCCCACAACATGCTGTTGAAGTTGGAATGCATGGCATAGGCTCCTCACACAATGTTCTTTATGTGGTCCTCAGGTGATAGTTTTCTATTT
The DNA here is from genome assembly GCF_040958095.1 of Procambarus clarkii. Lineage (NCBI taxonomy): Eukaryota > Metazoa > Arthropoda > Malacostraca > Decapoda > Cambaridae > Procambarus > Procambarus clarkii. The sequence goes on from NC_091165.1 coordinate 9,242,863, forward strand.
AGAACCACCCCTAGATCTCTTTCTTTATCAGAATTCCTTAAAGATTTCTCACATGGTTTTCCTAATGATAGATTGTGGGCTGTAAGGGACAGGTTTGATGTATGGATTAGTTGATAGAAGTTCCAGTCCACCTGTAGACAGGGATCTCACATCAGCTTGTATATTATACAAGGATAAGATTTGATAAATTCAGTTATTTGACTGAACACTGGCTCTGTTTAAATCAGAGATTTAAACATACATAGTCTAACCTAGCTCCTTTCTTTTTTACCTAGCCTAACCTAGCCTAACCTAGCACACAATATCGGCACCCCACAACATGCTGTTGAAGTTGGAATGCATGGCATAGGCTCCTCACACAATGTTCTTTATGTGGTCCTCAGGTGATAGTTTTCTATTTAGAACCACCCCTAGATCTCTTTCTTTATCAGAATTCCTTAAAGATTTCTCACATGGTTTTCCTAATGATAGATTGTGGGCTGTAAGGGACAGGTTTGATGTATGGATTAGTTGATAGAAGTTCCAGTCCACCTGTAGACAGGGATCTCACATCAGCTTGTATATTATACAAGGATAAGATTTGATAAATTCAGTTATTTGACTGAACACTGGCTCTGTTTAAATCAGAGATTTAAACATACATAGTCTAACCTAGCTCCTTTCTTTTTTACCTAGCCTAACCTAGCTTGTTTTCCCAAGCCGGTCTATGGCCCATGTTTTTTTTCGATGCCTCAGTGGTCCATGCACATGTCCGTTCAAGGGGATTAAATAGCCGTTCTATGGCCCCAGGGTCTTACGAACTTCTTTTTCCCAAGCCGGTCTATGGCCCGTGTTTTTTTTTATGCCTCAGTGGTCCATGCACAGGTCCGTTCAAGGGGATTAAATAGCCGTTCTATGGCCCCAGGGTTTTCTCAAATTTTCTTTCATAGCCGGTCTATGGCCCCTGGGTTTTACGAACTTTTTTAGAATCTGGATGTAGCAGGTGCTCAATTGTCAAAAGTGAAAAATTGGTTTTGTCTTCCGAATGCACCATTTCTGTAAATTTGCTAATAATCTTTTAAAAATAGTAAATGCCATTATTTTTGCAAAATTATTACGAGATCTATTATACTAATAACGGTTTGATAAAATACAGTAGACTGCCTACTGGATAATAGTTCCAGTCCACCTGTAGACAGGGATCTCACATCAGCTTGTATATTATACAAGGATAAGATTTGATAAATTCAGTTATTTGACTGAACACTGGCTCTGTTTAAATCAGAGATTTAAACATACATAGTCTAACCTAGCTCCTTTCTTTTTTACCTAGCCTAACCTAGCTTGTTTTCCCAAGCCGGTCTATGGCCCGTGTTTTTTTTTATGCCTCAGTGGTCCATGCACAGGTCCATTCAAGGGGATTAAATAGCCGTTCTATGGCCCCAGGGTTTTCTCAAATTTTCTTTTATAGCCGGTCTATGGCCCCTGGGTTTTACGAACTTTTTTTCCCAAGCCGGTCTATGGCCCCTGGGTTTTATGAACTTTTTTTCCCTAGCCGGTCTATGGCGTGTATGTTAAATAAACCAAATTTTTCACTTTTGACAATTGAGCACCTGCTACATCCAGATTCTAGGGAAGAAAGGAATATAATATAATATCTAATATATCTATCTGTGTGAAATAGATTAAATCCATTTATTTGATATTCAGCTAATAGTTCTGTATTTTCTACATTCATCCATGTTTTGGTAAGTGCAATAATATGTATTGTTTCATTGCAGATTAGAGATTCAAGATAGTTCTAGATTTCCGAAGTACTGAAACGCGCGCCATACAGGCTTGGTGGATCTAGGTGCAAGGTAAAATTATTTACATTTACTTTTGTATTTATATGCATATATGCATTTATATGCATTATTCTCTAGAATAATAGATCTCGTAATAATTTCCCCCCCTCCCCCACCACTCTACCACCACATTGAGTTTAGTAGCTCTGTGCACGTCAGGTGCTGTTTAATATACAGACCTACTCCTCCATTTGACCTAGTTTCTCTATCACATCTATATCACTTTGTGCTTTAGCCCTGGTGGAGCTTGGTCCACCAGGCTGTTGTTTGGAGTGGCCCGCAGATCCACATACAGTCTGCATATGATATACAGTCTGTTGATCAATTAAACTACAGTAGTTAGTTTTTATCATCCGAATGCACCAATATGTGTTCATTCTTCCCAGATGAAGGAACTAGGTAATATTCATCATCTGAATGCACCATCTGATGCTTTAACACACTCATGATACACGAGAGGTTTAAAAAACTTTTAAAACTTTTAAAACTTTTTGACCTATGTATTTAAAAGCAATTCTAAAGTTAAAAAGTGTAGCATAGGCCCCTCGCAGAATGTTCTTAATATGATCCTCAGGTTATAGTTTTCTATCTAAAACCACCCCTAGATCTCTTTCTTGATCAGAATTCTTTATAGATCTCAGTGGCTCGATCATAGAAACTGCTCTAAATCCTTGTTGGCCTGGATTGTGGAGGTCATTGGTCTATAAAACTAGTAATCTGACTCCTGATCACTCTCAAATAATTTTATTATGTGGGATGTTAGTGCAACTGGTCTATAATTCTTTGCCAATGCTTGTGTTGTGTTGTGTTGTTTTGGTAGTGATGTGCAATGTGTTGTTTTGGTAGTGATTCGTCCAGTTCTGGTAGTAGTGCGGTTGTTGTGTAGTGTAGTACTTGTGTGCTTGTTAATGATTTGTATTCCAGTCTTGTGGGTATCTCCTTTCCCCTACGGGCCAACTGCTTTGTTCTTACCTAGCATTTTGCTTTGTTTGGGTATGAATGTTTGTGTGCCGTATATTTTGCAAAATTTGCCATATATCTCATTATTTACTCCTCTGCCTAGCAACAAGTCTGTCTAATTATACTCATTAACTGTTTTTCAAAGTTCCCCATAGTGTCCTTTATTGAAATCGAGTTCATGAACCGTTTCAATGTTCTTATTTTCTTCTAGATTATATCTTAAAGTATATTTAAATGTTATTGTTATTATTGTTATTAAATGTTATTGTGACATTGCATTGCAATTGAGCTATGTTGTTTACCATACCGTTCATTTCGTGAGTATAAGTATAGATGCCACACTTGTGACAGGTAAAACCATGCCTTTTTTGAAAAACAGCAACGTCTGTTGCACGTAAGAGCAACCCACACTATATTATGTTGCGATATTATTTCAATATTTCCGATTGTATTGATAATTTGAATTTTCATAGATTTCAATTTATTTTCATTTCGATTTAATAATTTTGTGTGACATTGCATTGAAATTGAGCTGTGTTGTTTACCATACTGTTCATTTCATGAGTATAGTTTATTTTTTTATTTTTTTCATTTCATTTTTTTAGCTGTTCTTATTTTTCAGTGATGGGAATATCAGATCATTTGATGTTCCCAATTTTCTGATGGAAGCATCAGACCATTATAGAATGCATCGGATGAGGTAGTTTGGAATGGTGGGGAGGACGAGAGGGGGGTATGGTGGGGAAGACGAGGGGACAGAGGAGAGGGTAATGGTGGGGAGGACGAGGGGACTGGGGAGTTGGGGATGGTGGGGACAGGGGAATGCTGGGGAGGACAAAGGGACAGGTGAATGGGAGATGGTGGGGGAGGAAGAAGGACAGGGGAGGGGAAAATGGTAAGGAGGACGATGGGACAGGGAAGTGGGAATAGTGGGGATGATGTGGGGACAGGGAAGTGGGAAGGACGAGAGGACTGTGGAATGGGGAATAGCAAAGTGAATTATAATTATATATATTAATTAATTCTTATAAATTTCCAGAAGCCTGTATCAACACCCACACTAATGCAACTGAAAGAGATGTTGAGACAAGTATTGCTGATATGTTGAAGAACGCCCCAAACAAACTCGGTGGAAACAGATACAAGGTAAAGTTTGCCAATTTGCTGTAGTCTAATTCAATTTCTTTTTAGTAATCTTCGAGAACATTTATGCTATGAATAAGATAAAATAATGTAACTGATTTTGATTTATTTACTATTTATTATTTATTTACCGTTATTAGTATAATAGATCTCGTAATAATTTTGCAAAAATAATGGCATTTACTATTTTAAAAAGCTCGGGTGCAGGGGGGGGGGTTATGTAAAAGCCTGGTTTGTGCCTCGGAGAGGCTATGGGATCCAGTAAGATCGTCCTTCCTTTCCTCCCTAGAATCTGGATGTAGCAGGTGCTCAATTGTCAAAAGTGAAAAATTGGTTTTGTCTTCCGAATGCACCATTTCTGTAAATTTGCTAATAATCTTTTAAAAATAGTAAATGCCATTATTTTTGCAAAATTATTACGAGATCTATTATACTAATAACGGTTTGATAAAATACAGTAGACTGCCTACTGGTTTTACCTGTAATAAGGTTTGATACAGATGTTTATGATTATGGTTTTGGCCTCCACCACCCTCTCACCTAACTTGTTCCAACCATGTCTACCACGGTTTTGTCTTCCGAATGCACCATTTCTGTAAATTTGCTAATAATCTTTTAAAAATAGTAAATGCCATTATTTTTGCAAAATTATTACGAGATCTATTATACTAATAACGGTTTGATAAAATACAGTAGACTGCCTACTGGTTTTACCTGTAATAAGGTTTGATACAGATGATTATGATTATGGTTTTGGCCTCCACCACCCTCTCACCTAACTTGTTCCAACCATGTCTACCACGGTTTTGTCTTCCGAATGCACCATTTCTGTAAATTTGCTAATAATCTTTTAAAAATAGTAAATGCCATTATTTTTGCAAAATTATTACGAGATCTATTATACTAATAACGGTTTGATAAAATACAGTAGACTGCCTACTGGTTTTACCTGTAATAAGGTTTGATACAGATGATTATGATTATGGTTTTGGCCTCCACCACCCTCTCACCTAACTTGTTCCAACCATGTCTACCACGGTTTTGTCTTCCGAATGCACCATTTCTGTAAATTTGCTAATAATCTTTTAAAAATAGTAAATGCCATTATTTTTGCAAAATTATTACGAGATCTATTATACTAATAACGGTTTGATAAAATACAGTAGACTGCCTACTGGTTTTACCTGTAATAAGGTTTGATACAGATGATTATGATTATGGTTTTGGCCTCCACCACCCTCTCACCTAACTTGTTCCAACCATGTCTACCACGGTTTTGTCTTCCGAATGCACCATTTCTGTAAATTTGCTAATAATCTTTTAAAAATAGTAAATGCCATTATTTTTGCAAAATTATTACGAGATCTATTATACTAATAACGGTTTGATAAAATACAGTAGACTGCCTACTGGTTTTACCTGTAATAAGGTTTGATACAGATGATTATGATTATGGTTTTGGCCTCCACCACCCTCTCACCTAACTTGTTCCAACCATGTCTACCACGGTTTTGTCTTCCGAATGCACCATTTCTGTAAATTTGCTAATAATCTTTTAAAAATAGTAAATGCCATTATTTTTGCAAAATTCCTGAATATTGTCAAAATGACGGAAACCCATATGTCAAAAACACATGGAGATATACCAATCCTGGAAGACATTCTTCCATCCCCACTTGAAACTGTTGAGCAGGTGGAAAGTCTGTCACATGAGCTAAAAGTTAACAGTGAATATAAAAAGAGTATGGTAAGTGTTGCTTAATTCTTTTAGCCTGAGTATGGTAAGTGTTGCTGAATTTTTTTAGCCTTGTACATATGTCTTTTGATTAGTTTTTTTGCAGATGAAGGAAGGTGGGGTGGCACATAATTGATTGTTCAGTGTTATGTTTAAGGTACAAATAAAACAAAAGCAAAAGTTACTCAAATTCGTTGATTTTTGTAATAGTTAAGAAGGAAAATATTTTAATGCTATTTATTTAATACAGTTGGAAATTAGAAAATCTAATGTTGAGATTGAAAGATATATATTATTCTCTATTACCTTACAGCTTATGCATTATTTTAACAGGTCCAGACGCTGTCTCAAATGGGCGGTGCAAGCTGTGGAGACACAGTGAGACGAATGATGAGGAGGATAGGGACCTATGGGGTCTGGTCTCAGTATTCACTCGTTGGGCGCAAGAGGAAACGTGTCTTCAAAACCTTGGATATTTGTAATGTAATAATAAGTACGTAAATTTGACATTTTTTTGGATTATATATATGTCTGCATGTATTATGTATTATACTTGCATGCTTGTTAATGACTTGTATTCTAGTCTTGTGGGTATCTCCTTTCTCCTACGGGCCAAATGCTTTGTTCTTACCTAGCATTTTGCTTTGTTTGGGTATGAATGTTTGTGTACCTTCATTGTATATTTTGCAAAATTTGCCATATATCTCATTACTCCTCTGCCTAGCAACAAGTCTGTCTAATTATACTCAATAACTATTTTTCAAAGTTCCCCATAGTGTCCTTTATTGAAATAGAGTTCATGAACCGTTTCAATATCCTTATTTTCTTCTAGATTATATCTTAAAGTATATTTAAATGTTATTGTGACATTGCATTGCAATTGAGCTGCGTTGTTAACCATTCTGTTCATTTCATGAGTATATTTTATTTTCTATTTTTTCATATTATTTTTTTTATCTGTTTTTATTTTTCAGTGATGGGAATATCAGATCATTTGATGTTCCCATCAGAAAATTGGGAAAGTCAGATCTTTTGATGTTCCCAATTTTCAGATGGAAGCATCAGACCATCATGGAATGCATGGGATGAGGTAGTTTAGAATGGTGGGGAGGACGACAGGGGGGATGGTGGGGAAGACGAGGGAACAGAGGAGAGGGTAATGGTGGGGAGGACGAGGGGACAGGGGAATGGAGAATGCTGGGGAGGACAAAGGGGACGAGGGGACGGAGGAAGACTGGAGAACAGGGGAACACCTAAATAAAAGCCAACAATGTTATTACTCTGTGGCTTCTTGTCTCCTGACAAAAAGAATTATAATTATATATATTAATTAATTCTTATAACTTTCCAGAAGCCTGTATCAACACCCACACTAATGCAACTGAAAGAGATGTTGAGACAAGTATTGCTGATATGTTGAAGAACGCCCCAAACAAACACGGTGGAAACAGATACAAGGTAAAGTTTGCCAATTTGCTGTAGTCTAATTCAATCTCTTTTTAGTAATCTTTGTGAACATTTATGCTATGAATAAGATAAAATAATGTAATTGATTTTGACTAAATATGTAGATATATTTAATTTTCTGAGCACTAATAATGAAAGAAAACCAAAATAAGAGGTGGCTACTATCTCTAATAATGGGCTGGAATAATACAGGATATAATAATATATATATATATATAAATATATATACATATATTTATATATATATATATATTTATTTATATAAATATATATATGATATATATATTCTATTCTATTAGTCTATTCTATTCTATAGTTTTATATAGATTCTTGTTTTAGTTTTTTTCTATAATATGGAAAGGGTTTTTAATTAATAAATTAAATATTATATAATAAAATAATGTATTATTGAAAACAATTAGTAACAAACAATATTTCATTACAGGGTGGTGAAGCAAGAATACATGTGCATCACATAGCAGAGTCGGATATGACGAATAATGAAAACAGCGGAGAGCCTGGTGCATGGCATACCGCTGAATCTTCTCTAATGTCTATATAGAAGAATCTTTGTTTCTGTGTGTATATATGTATATATATCATTAATAAAATATATATATATATATATATATATATATATAAGA
>NC_091165.1:9251137-9266137 GCF_040958095.1 Procambarus clarkii
ATTAAAAACCGGGAATCTATAACAACATTTTATCGTACTATCACGAGCACTAAAAATAAAGAAGATTATAGAAAAAACAATTAATTATGAAGTGCATTTTATCTAAAGGAGATTATAGAAAAAAAAATTAATTATGAAGTGCATTTTATCAGGTCCAAAAAAACAAACTCCAAAGTTCAAGAAAGTAATAAAAACGAAGAAATGAGTGGCATTTTAAATGAGTATTTTATCATATTTACGAAGGAACGCGATACTCTACATACACCTGAACAAACCTCTATTGGAAGTGAAGAAGACAAGTTTACCTGTTTAGTCGTTTACAGAGAGGACATTATTAAACACAGAAAAACAGCTGCTTCTGTCAAGGACTGTGACGTTATGTACTTTGATTTCATCATAGCTTTTGATATTGTACCATCAGGTGGCCCACATACTATGACCACCCACACTGGCCCACATGCTATGACCACTGTCACGTGGGGGGTGGGCCGGGGCTCTGCTAGCACTCAGCTGCTAGGGGCTCAAAAGGCCGGATACTCAGCCCCTCCGACTCCCTGGATTCACCGGAGTCTCCTTGGTCACACAGGAGAGGACCAACAATGCCCACCTCCGCAGGTCTTTGCTTCTACCACAATAAGGGGGGTGCCACTGATTCACCGCGGAAGCCCTTCAGTCAAACACGGGGAAACTGCTGTTAACAGTTCCGGCCTAGACCCGTGGAGGAGTGAAGGAAGACTCAGGCTTACCTTATAACGATAACCTCCCTGAGTCTTGCCTGCCAGACAAAAATGTTGCAGGAACGCCTTTCCCGCCTGTCTTCTCTATCTTCTTCTTAACAAGGTCGCCAGCTGGGTTATTATATCTGCACCCCAGCAATGCAGTTCAGTGGGTGTATTATATGTTGTTTGTAGCCAGAAGATTGCTACTCCCATAGATCTGCTACTAGACTGTCGGCCCAGGGTACTCTCCCAGGAAGGTCTGTGTGGCTTTACCTCTCTCTATAGCCACTACGTTAATAGTTGCCACCATTCAGGCACTGATACTGATCGGATGGCTAGGGGTACACTTTTATGTAAGTCTGTGCTGTCTTTACCACTCACCAGGCAATAAGAACTTCTATAGGGAACGTTGTGTTCCCTAGGTGGTACTATGATAACCTTCGTGCATGCTCATAAAGAAATACCATAAATGGAGGCACACTTAAACACAGTGATAAAAGTGTGAATTTACTGATGCAAATTACATGATCACACATACAATCACAAGTAATACATGAATATGAAAATAAGGATAATAAGTCTGGAGATCGTCAGCCTCTTCTTCCACGACCTCCAACACTCCTTCAACTGGGCAGAAAGACAGGAGTCGCACACTCTCTCACAGGAGGGCCTCTTCACCACGTCGGCGCCTCTTCTTCACTGTCCTGCCATCCATACACACTGTCCTCTCTGACAGTCCTGGACACAAGCTGCCTTGCAGCCTATTCTACTACTAAAGTATTAATGTCCCGTTGCCACATACATAAGTAACTACTGTGGCCCAACTAGCCTACTCACAAAGGGGTAATGGGAGGGAAAATGATCTACCTTACATTCCTGGCTCACGACTTCTGTCCCTCGATGGTGTGAGGTTCCCACGCTTCCTGAGTCAATCCTCGATGATCCAGGAACGTTCCACTGGTCCTCAGGTGTCGTGGAGCCTTCGCGTCGTCGCCGTTCCAATCCCTGAGATTCAGCTACCCCAATCCTGGTTCATCGATGGGCGCTGAGCTAATCACTATTTTCCCACACTCGCCCCTTCCACAAGGCGTTGCTCCTTGTCCTAGGCACGGTGTCGTCCTTACAAAACCCTCAGTGGATGTGATCCGGTCACAGCTAGGCTTGCCCGCCACACCTTTTCAGACCCTCAACGTCCAGCGTCGCCGCCCAGCGTCGTCGTCGAATATTTTCCAAGTTTGGCCCTCTTTCGCTCAATAAATTTGGTTCCTTTTTGCTTCCCAGAAGCGCGGGGTCTCCAATATATCCGATGGGCTGCAATAGCCAGCACTAATCCACTAAGAAAGGCTTGTAGAGCCTCTAGTCCTTGAGAGCAGACCGAGGCGCGTCCTGTCGCTTCCAAGGTCGGGTCAACTCTGACGTTGGCGCCGCCCGGGGCACTCGGTGACGTCATGGCGGGCCCTGATTGGTCGCCCGCGACCTAAATCGGCCAATTTAGACACTACGATCGGGTAGTGTCCCTTCCAAAAGGTCATATCTGCCTTAGGGGATACTCTTTCATTTTATATCAGGGCGGTAATTTCCCCTTATTTACAACTTATAATGTAACTTCCTTCCTTTAACTGGCAGCCGGTCTGGTCGCCACACATGTCAATAGACTCCCTGAACCTCAGAGAATCAGTAGGGAGAGCTGATATGACTCTTTACGCCGGCAAACGAAAGAAATAGGAGAGGGCACTGTAACACCACCCACCCTGGCCCACATACTATGATCACTAACACTGGCCCACATGCTATGATCACTAACACTGGCCCACATACTATGATCACTAACACTGGCCCACATGCTATGATCACTAACACTGGCCCACATGCTATGACCACCCACACTGGCCCACATGCTATGACCACTCACACTGGCCCACATACTATGACCACCCACACTGGCCCACATACTATGATCACTAACACTGGCCCACATGCTATGACCACTTACACTGGCCCACATACTATGACCACCCACACTGGCCCACATACTATGATCACTAACACTGGCCCACATGCTATGACCACCCACACTGGCCCACATGCTATGACCACTCACACTGGCCCACATGCTATGACCACCCACACTGGCCCACATATTTGGCCATCAAAGTGCAGGAGCACTTTGCCTACCACTCTCCATAGTGTATAGTAGGTCATTGGAAACGGGGGACCTACCAGAAATATGGAAGACTGCTAATGTAGTACCAATATACAAAAAGGGTGACAGACAAGAGGCACTGAACTACAGGCCAGTGTCCTTAACTTGTATACCATGCAAGGTGATGGAGAAGACTGTGAGAAAAAACCTAGTAACACATCTGGAGAGAAGAGACTTCGTGACAACCCATCAACATGGGTTCAGGGAGGGTAAATCTTGCCTTACAGGATTGATAGAATTCTACCATCAGGTGACAAAGATTAAACAAGAAAGAGAAGGGTGGGCGGATTGCATTTTTTTGGACTGTCGGAAAGCCTTTGACACAGTACCCCATAAAAGGTTGATGCATAAGCTAGAGAAACAGGCAGGAGTAACTGGTAGGGCGCTCCAGTGGATGAGGGAGTACCTAAACAGTAGGAAGCAGAGAGTTACAGTGAGAGGTGAGACCTCAGACTGGCGTGAAGTCACCAGTGGATTCCCACAGGGCTCTGTACTTGGACCTATCCTGTTTCTGATATACATAAATGATCTCCCAGAGGGTATAGACTCATTCCTCTCAATGTTTGCTGACGACGCCAAAATTATGAGAAGGATTAAGACAGAGGAGGACAGCTTGAGGCTTCAAGAAGACCTGGACAAGCTGCAGGAATGGTCGAACAAATGGCTGTTAGAGTTTAATCCAAGCAAATGTAATGTAATGAAGATAGGGGTAGGAAGCAGGAGACCAGATACAAGGTATCACTTGGGAGCTGAAATACTTCAAGAGTCCGCGAGAGAGAAAGACCTGGGGGTTGATATCACGCCAGACCTGTCCCCTGATGCTCATATCAAGAGGATAACAGCAGCAGCATATGCCAGGTTGGCTAACATAAGAACGGCCTTAAGAAACTTGTGTAAGGAATCATTCAGAACATTATATACCACATATGTCAGACCAATCCTCTAGTATGCGGCACCAGCATGGAGTCCATATCTAGTGAAGCATAAGACTAAAATGGAAAAGGTTCAAAGGTTTGCCACCAGACTAGTACACGAGCCGAAAGGTATGAGCTACGAGGAGAGACTACGGGAATTAAACCTCACTTCGTTGGAAGACAGAAGAGTTAGGGGGGACATGATCACCACATTCAAGATCCTCAAGGGAATTGACACGGTTGATAAAGACAGGCTGTTTAACACAAGGGGCACACGCACTAGGGGACACAGGTGGAAACTGAGTGCCCAAATGAGCCACAGAGATATTAGAAAGAACTTTTTTAGTGTCAGAGTGGTTGACAAATGGAATGCATTAGGAAGTGATGTGGTGGAGGCTGACTCCATACACAGTTTCAAGTGTAGATATGATAGAGCCCAATAGGTTCAGGAACCTGTACACCTGTTGATTGGCAGTTGAGAGGCGGGACCAAAGAGCCAGAGCTCAACCCCCGCAAGCACAACTAGGTGAGTACATACTATGATCACTAACACTGACCCACATGCTATGACCACCCACACTGGCCCATATGCTATGGACACTCATACTTGCCCACATGCTATGACCACTCACCCTGACCTAAATGCTTTGACCACTCGCACTGGCCCACATACTAAGATCACTGACACTGGCCCACATGCTATGACCACCCACACTGGCCCATATGCTATGGCCACTCACACTGGCCCACATGCTATGACCACTCACCCTGACCTAAATGTTTTGACCACTCACACTGGCCCACATGCTATGGCCACTCACACTGACCCACATACTATGACCACCCACACTGGCCCGCATTCTATGAACACTCACACTGACCCACATGCTATGCCAACCAACACTAAACCACATTCTTTGACCACCCACACTGGCCCATATGCTTTGATCACTCACAATGGTCAACATTCTTTGACCAATCACCCTGGCCCACATGCTATGACCACTCACCCTGGCCCACATGCTATGACCACTCACCCTGGCCCACATGCTATGACCACTCACCCTGGTCCACATGCTATGCCAACCAACACTAACCCACATTCTTTGACCACCCATACTAGCTCACATGGTATGATTACCCACAATGTTTCACATGCTATGACCACTCACCCTGGCCCACATGCGATGACCACTCACACTGGCCTACATACCAGTGCGATATAATATATCATAGACACTATTGCATTCCATTCATTAATACAATCGTAAGAGGTAGTCAGGTAACAGGGACAGCAACTGTGAGCTCACTGGGAACCCAGATAAGCCACTAATCCCCTAGCCGTAGTCTGAAGTAAGTAAGTAATTATCAAAAGAAGGCACCAAACCGGGAAGGCTATGTAGCACCATCAAAGTGCGGAATAATCAGAGGGCGCTAAATATCACCAAGGATCCCAATAGGAGAACAAAAACGCATAAGGCGTACGTTATCAAAAGTATCCAAGTCACCAAGAATTCTATTGAGGGACAGGTGACCACGAGGGGCGGTCGGAAAGCAAGACATACGCTCGTCCTGGAAGTCAGGACATTCAAGAAGGACATGCACGACTGTAAGAGGGACAATGCAATCAGGACAACAAGGAGCAGGGCGACGCTCCATCAAGTGACCATGGGTTAAGGGAGTATGGCCAATACACAACCTCGTCAGAGCCGTTTCCCATCGCCGGTTACAGTGGTAGGAGGACGGCCACGAGGAAACAAAACATTTAAGAGTACGTAGTTTGTTACCAGTAACAGACGACCAAGAAGAATGCCAACTGGTAAGGATGGAGGAATGGAAAACCGGGTAAAAGTCGGAATATGGAATACCTTTATGAGAGATGGGACAAGAGCAGACAGCTTCCTTGGCAGCAGCATCCGCACGCTCATTTAAAGACACACCAATATGGCTGGGAACCCAACAAAACTCAACAGACTTAAATTTACTGTGAACTAGAAACAGCCAGTACTGGATCTCGACAACCACTGAATGAACCGGAATAAAGGCCCCGAGAGCCACGAGGGCACTACGAGAGTCAACAACAACAACAAAGGAAGACTGACAACGAGAAAGCAGAAGACGAAGAGCATAGAGAATAGCATAAAGCTCCGCTGTGAAGATGCTAGTCTCCGGAGGTAAGCGACACATATAAGTGCGATCAGGAAAAACAACAGAGTAGCCAACACCGTCCGCAGACTTAGACCCATCGGTGAAGACATAAACGGAGCGGGAGTGAGAAGAAAAGTGCTCAAGGAAAAGGCGTTTTAGAACCGTAAGAGGGGTAAAAGCTTTAGTGATGCAGGTCAAGGAAGTACAAAACTGCGGAAGGGGGACTCTCCACGGGGTAAAAAAAGGAACAACACAAGGAGAAACATTAGAAATACGAACGGAAAGCGAATTATGTAAGCGAGATAACCGGACAGAAAGAGGGAAGTGGTGAAGAGGAACAGGAACCGCAGGAGGGGTAAATGTTAAAGAACGACAGAGGCGAGAGGAAGGATGTTGTAAGGACCGCGCAAGATAGTGAAGACAGTAGCAATCACGGCGGTCCTGGAGAGACAGGAAACCAGTGTCAACATACAAGCTAAAGACGGGAGTCGAACGAAAGGCACCAGAACTGAGGCGCAACCCAGTATGGTGCAAAACATTAAGACGGCGAAGAGTAGAAGGAGAAGCAGACGAGTAAGCAGGGCAACCATAATCGAGCTTAGACAGGACGAGAGAGGAATCTAAAGCAAGGAGAGTGCGCCTATCCGCCCCCAAGAAGTATAGGACAACACCCGAAGGAGGGTAAGGGCCTAAGAGCACTCAACACGGAAGTAAGAGATATGGGGAGACCAAGACAAACGAGTGTCAAGGAATAACCCCAAAAGCTTCGCAGAATCTTTGTACTAAAGAGGACGACCATAAAGTGACAAAAAGGGACGAAGAACAACCCGTTTCCGAGTAAAAGTCATGGCACATGTCTTAGTAGGAGAGAACTTGAAGCCATGATCGGTGGCCCAAGACGACACGGCATCAATCGCAAGTTGAAGCCGGCGGTGAAGGAGAGGCGAATCATCACCCTGACTGCAAAGGGTAAGATCATCGACTTAGAGAGCGGAGAAGATGCCTGAAGGAAGAGAGGAAAGAAGACCATTGAGGGCAACCAGAAAAAGAGTAGTGCTCAGAACACTACCCTGGGGTACACCTTCGAATTGCTGAAAAGAGGCAGAGAGAGCGGTATCAAGGCGCACCCCAAAGGAATGACGAGAGAGGAAGCTGTGGGGAAAGAGAGGGGAGATGACCACGAAGGCCAAAAGAATGAAGCTGGGATAGAATATGATATCGCCAAGTGGTGTCGTAAGCCTTTTCCAAGTCAAAACGGACGGCAACAACGGAGGTCCTCGCAGCAAAAGCAGTACGAATATAGACCTCCAAGTACACCAGGACATCTGTCGTGCTGCGTCACTTGCAGAAACCAAATTGAGAAGGGGAGAGGAGGTGATGGTGTTCCAGGAACCTCATCAGACGAACGTTAACCATACGTTCAAAGAGTTTGCAGACACAGCTTGTGAGGGCAATAGGGCGAAAGTCCTTAGGGGAAGTTCCCAGAGACCCTGGTTTACGAAGAGGGAGGACAATGGCATCGAACCAGTCCTCAGGGACTGACGACGACTCCCAGATCCGATTATACAGACTCAGTAAATACTGAGACGTGCACGGAGGGAGATGGCGAAGCATTTCATAATGAATACCATCGGAGCCCGCCGCTGTAGAACCGCAGAGGGCCAGGGCAGAACGAAGTTCAGAGAGAGAGAAGGGATCGTTATAGGGGAGTCGAAGACGAGTGCAGAAATCTAAAGGACGAGACTCAAGGACAGGTTTACGAAGAAGGAAAGATTGGGGAAGATGAAGACTAGAGCTAACAGAAGGAAAGTGTGAATCCAGTTCGGTAGCGACCTGCAACGCGTCGGCCACAAGAGTACCACGGAGGTGAAGGACCGGTGAAACATCGGGAACGAACTTACCCGCTATCTTGCGGATACGCTTCCAGATCTGTGGCAGGGGAGTTTCGGACGTAATTGTGGAGACATAAGATGCCCAACATTCACGTTTAGCCATACGGATGGCCCTACGGGCCACCGCACTCACTCTCCGAAAGAAAAGAAAACAGCCTGTGCTCGGCGGTGCCTCTTCCAGGCTGCACGCTTACAGAGGACAGCCCGAGCACAGTCTGCATTCCACCAGGGAACGCACTTCCGCGGACCAGGAGAGGAAGAGCGAGGAATAGAGTGGAGGGCAGCGTCGAAGACAGTGTCATGAAAAAAGAGGAGAGAGCGAGGGAGAGGCAGAAGGAAGAGGTCAGAGAGAGTAGCACTGAGGGTAAAAAGGTTCCAGTCCGCTTTAGCAAACTGCCACCTAGGGAAGGAGAGGGTTCCTCTCCAAAGTTCTGAATGATTCTTTACACAAGTTTCTGAATGCCGTTCGTATGTTGGCCAGCCTGGCATATGCCGCTGATGTTATCCTCTTGATATGGTCTGGCGTGATATCAACTCTCAAGTCTTTTCTTTCTCTGACTCCTGAAGAATTTCCTCTCCCAGATGGTAGCTTGTATTTGGCCTCCTGCTCCCTACACCTATCTTCATTACGTTACATTTGGTTGGGTTAAACTCTAATAACCATTTGTTCGGCCATTCCTTCAGTTGATCTAGGTCTTCTTGAAGCCTCAAACAGTCCTCTTCTGCCTTAATCATTCTCATAATTTTGGCATCGTCCACAAACATTGAGAGAAATGAATCTATACCCTCTATTTCATATCTCCGGGAGATATGTGTGTGTGTGTGTGTGTGTGTGGGTGTGTGTACTCACCTAATTGTACTCACCTATTTGTGCTTGCGGGGGTTGAGCTTTGGCTCTTTGGTCCCGCCTCTCAACTGTCAATCAACTGGTGTACAGATTCCTGAGCCTACTGGGCTCTATCATATCTACATTTAAAATTGTGTATGGTGTCAGCCTCCACCACATCACTGCCTAACGCATTCCATCCGTTAACTACTCTGACACTGAAAAAGTTCCTTCTAACGTCCCTGTGGGTCATGTGGGTACTCAGTTTCCACCTGTGTCCCCTTGTTCGCGTACCACCAGTGTTGAATAGTTTATCCTTGTTTACCCGGTCGATTCCCCTGAGGATTTTATAGGTTGTGATTATGTCTCTCCTTACTCTTCTATCTTCCAGGGTCGTAAGGTGCATTTCCCGCAGCCTTTCTTCGTAACTCATGCCTCTTAGTTCTGGGACTAGTCTAGTGGCATTCCTCTGGACTTTTTCCAGCTTCGTCTTGTGCTTGACAAGGTACGGGTCTCCATGCTGGGGACGCATACTCCAGGATTGGTCTGACATATGTGGTGTACAAGATTCTGAATGATTCCTTACACAGGTTCCTGAACGCTGTTCTGATATTAGCCAGCCTCACATATGCCGCAGACGTTATTCTTTTTATGTGGGCTTCAGGAGACAGGTTTGGTGTGATATCAACTCCTAGATCTTTCTATCTGTCCGTTTCATTAAGTACTTCATCTCCTATTCTGTATCCTGTGTCTGGCCTCTTGTTTCCACTGCCTAGTTTAATACTTTGCATTTACTCGGGTTGAACTTCAACAGCGATTTGTTGGAGTCTCAGTCTGTCTAGGTCATCTTGTAACCTCCTACTATCATCCTCTGTTTTAATCCTCCTCATAATTTTTGCATCATCAGTAAACATTGAGAGAAACGATTCTATACCCTCTGAGAGATCATTTACATATATCGGAAACAGTATAGGTCCGAGGACTGACCCCTGCGGGACTCCACTTGTAACGTCTCGCCAATCTGAGACCTCACCCCTCACACTGACTCGTTGTCTCATGTTGCTTAGGTACTCCTTTATCCAATGGAGTACCTTCCCTTTCACACCGGCCTGCATCTCCAGCTTTTTCACTAGCCTCTTGTGTGGTATTGTATCAAAGGCTTTCTGACAATCCAAGAATATGCAGTCTGCCCACCCTTCTCTTGCCTGATTTTTGTTGCCTGGTCGTAAAATTCAAGTAACCCTATGAGGCAGGACCTGCCATCCCTGAACCCATGTTGATGCTGTGTTACAAAGTTCTTTCGCTCCAGATGTTCCACTAGCTTTCTTCGCACAATCTTCTCCATCAGCTTGCATGGTATGCAGGTTAGGGACACTGGCCTGTAGTTCAGTGCCTCCTGTCTATCCCCTTTCTTGTATATCGGGACTACGCTGCTTTCCAAATTTCTGGCAGTTCTCCTGTTACCTGTGATTTGTTGTACACTATGGAGAGTGGCAGGCACAGTTCTTCTGCTCCTTCCTTTAGTATCCAAGGGGGAGATTCCATCTGGGCCTATAGCCTTTGTCACATCCAACTCTAGTAAACACCTCCTTACTTCCCCGCTGGTAATCTCAAACTCTTCCAGTGGATCCTGGTTAGCTATTTCCTCTCTTATCTCTGGGATTTCTCCTTGCTCTAAGGTGAAGACCTCCTGGAAATTCTTATTCAGTTCCTCACACACTTCCTTGTCGTTTGTAGTGAATCCTTCTTCCCCTATTCTTAATTTCATAACCTGTTCCTTTACTGTTTTTTTCTAATGTGGCTATGCAGCAATTTAGGCTGAGTCTTTGCCTTGCTTGCGATGTCATTTTCGTATTGTCTTTCTGCCTCTCTTCTCATCCTGACATATTCATTCCTGGCATTCTGATATCTTTCTCTGCTCTCAAGTGTCCTGTTATTCCTATACTTTTTCCATGCCCTTTTACTTTGCTGCTTAGCTAGCCTACATCTCTGATTAAACTATGGGTTTCTCATCTTCATTACACTGTTTTCCTTTTGGACTGGGACAAACTTGTTTGCTGCGTCCTTGCACTTCTGCGTGTGTGTGTGTGTGTGTGTGTGTGTGTATATACTCACCTAATTGTACTCACCTAATTGTGCTTGCGGTGGTTGAGCTCTGGCTCTTTGGTCCCGCCTTTCAACCGTCAATCAATAAGTGTACAGGTTCCTGAGCCTATTGGGCTCTATCATATCTACACTTGAAACTGTGCATGGAGTCAGCCTCCACCACATCACTTCCTAATGCATTCCATTTGTCAACCACTCTGACACTAAAAAAGTTCTTTCTAATATCTCTGTGGCTCATTTGGCCCTCAATTTCCACCTGTGTCCCCTAGTGCGTGTGCCTCTAGTATTAAATAGCCTGTCTTTATCTACCCTGTCGATTCCCTTGCGAATCTTGAATGTGGTGATCATGTCCCCCCTAACTCTTCTGTCTTCCAACGAAGTGAGGTTTAATTCCCGTAGTCTCTCCTCGTAGCTCATACCTCTCAGCTCGGGTACTAGTCTGGTGGCAAACCTTTGAACCTCTTCCAGTTTAGTCTTATGCTGGACTAGATATGGACTCCATGCTGGAGCCGCATATTCCATGATTGGTCTGACATATGTGGTATATAATGTTCTGAAAGATTCCTTACACAAGTTTCTAAAGGCCGTTCTTATGTTAGCCAACCTGGCATATGCCGCTGATGTTATCCTCTTGAAATGAGCTTCAGGGGACAGGTCTGCCGTGATATCAACCCCCAGGTCTTTCTCTCTCTCTGACTCTTGAAGTATTTCATCTCCCAAATGATACCTTGTATCTGGTCTCCTGCTTCCTACCCCTATCTTCATTACATTACATTTGCTTGGGTTAAACTCTAACAACCATTTGTTCGACCATTCCTGCAGCTTGTCCTGGTCTTCTTGAACTGGACAAGTGTGCGTGCGTGCGTGTGTGTACTCACCTATTTGTGCTTGCAGCATCGAGCATTGACTCTTGGATCCCGCCTTTCCAACTATCGGTTGTTTACAGCAATGACTCCTGTCCCATTTCCCTATCATACCTAGTTTTAAAAGTATGAATAGTATTTGCTTCCACAACCTGTTCCCCAAGTGCATTCCATTTTTCCACTACTCTCACGCTAAAAGAAAGCTTCCTAACATCTCTGTGACTCATCTGAATTTCCAGTTTCTACCCATGTCCCCTCGTTCTGTTATTATTACGTGTGAACATTTCATCTATTTCCACTTTGTCAATTCCCCTGAGTATTTTATATGTCCCTATAATATCTCCTCTCTCCCTTCTTTTCTCTAGTGTCGTAAGGTTCAGTTCCTTCAGACGCTCTTCATATCCCATCCCTCGTAACTCTGGGACAAGCCTCGTCGCAAACCTCTGAACCTTCTCCAGTTTGTTTATGTGTTTCTTCAGGTGGGGGCTCCATGATGGCGCGGCATACTCTAAGACGGGTCTCACGTAGGCAGTGTAAAGCGCCCTAAAAGCCTCCTCATTTAGGTTTCTGAATTAAGTTCTAATTTTCGCCAGTGTAGAGTACGCTGCTGTCGTTATCCTATTTATATGTGCCTCAGGAGTTAGATTAGGTGTCACAACCACTCCCAGGTCTCTTTCTCGAATCGCTACAGGTAGGCTGTTCCCCTTAATTGTGTACTGTCCCTTTGGTCTCCTGTCACCTGATCCCATTTCCATAACTTTACATTTACTGGTGTTAAACTCCAGTAGCCATTTCCCTGACCATCTCTGCAACTTGTTTAAGTCTTCTTGGAGGATCCTACAATCCTCGTCTGTCACAACTCTTCTCATTAATTTTGCGTCATCCGCAAACATTGACATGTATGATTCCACTCCTGTAAACATATCATTTACGTAAATTAGAAAGAGGATTGGTCCCAGCACCGATCCTTGAGGTACTCCACTTGTAACTGTTCGCCAGTCCGACTTCTCGCCCCTTACCATTACCCTCTGGCTCCTTCCTGTTAGGTAGTTCTTCACCCATACTAGGGCCTTTCCGCTTACTCCTGCCTGCCTCTCAAGTTTGTATAGCAGTCTCATGTGCGGTACTGTATCAAAGGCCTTTTGGCAGTCAAGAAATATGCAGTCTGCCCAGCCTTCTCTGTTCTGCCTTATCCTTGTTACTTTATCATAGAATTCTAAAAGGTTTGTTAGGCATGATTTCCCTGTCCAAAACCCATGTTGGTGCTTGTTTACAAACCCAATGCTCTCCAGGTGCTCAACAAGTCTTAGCCTAATTATTCTTTCAAGTAGTTTGCAGGGGATGCTTGTCAGTGATACGGGTCTGTAGTTAAGTGCCTCCTCCCTATCACCTTTTTTGAAAATCGGTACGACATTTGCCTCCTTCTAGCAACTGGGCAATTCTCCCGACATAAGTGACTCATTAAAGATCATTGCCAGAGGCACGCTGAGAGCCTGCGCTGCCTCTTTAAGTATCCACGGTGATACTTTGTCTGGTCCAACAGCTTTATTTTCATCCAGTGTTGTCAATTGTTTCATTACCTCCTCTGCTGTCACCTCTATATCTGATAGTCTTTCATCTTGGGTAATCGCTTCTAACAATGAGAGCTGCTCAGGCTCGGTTGTGAACACTCCATGGAATTTTGCATTCAGTACCTCGCAGATTTCCTTGTCGCTTTCTGTATATGCCCCTTCTGTTTTTCTCAGTCTTGTCACTTGGTCATTTACCGACATCTTCCTTCTTATATGGCTATGTAGTAATTTAGGTTGCTTTTTCGCTTTGACTGCAATATCATTCTCATAATTTCTTTCCGACACTCCTCTTATGTTAATGTAATCATTCCTAGCTCTGTTACATCTAATCCTGTTGTCCTCTGTCCTTTGTCTTCTGTACTTCCTCCACTCCCTCCTGCTTCTCACCTTTGCTTCCTGACACTGTCTATTAAACCATGGGTTATTATATTCCCTCCTGCTTTTTTCCTTTATTGTTGGAATAAATCTCTCTTCAGCCTCCTTGCATTTCAATATGACTTGGTTCATCATACCTTGCACTGTGTTTCCTCTAAGTTCTTCCTTCCACTGCACTTCTCCCAGGTAGTCCCTTATCCTTCTGTAGTCCCCTTTTCTGTAATCAAGTCTCCTTTCCCGGACCTCTTGTCCTTTGGTCACAATTTTAAGCTCCATCATGTAGTCAAAGACTAGGACACAATGGCCACTAGCTCCTAGTGGTATTTCATGTTCCAACTGCTCGATGTCTTCTACATTCTGGGTGAAAATGAGATCTAATAGGCTGGGCGTATCACCTCCTCTTTCCCTAGTATCTTCTTTCACATGCTGTGTTAGGAAATTCCTGTCAATAACGTCTACCAGCTTCGCTCCCCAGGTCTCCTCCCCGCCATGGGGATTCCTCGTTTCCCAATCTATCTCTCCGTGATTTAGGTCCCCCATGACCAGCAGCTTCGCTCTCATTCTATGCGCTATAGTTGCTGCCCTCTGCAGTTCATCTATACATGTCTTGTTGCTGTCCTCGTACTCCTGCCTGGGCCTTCTACTGTTTGGTGGGGGATTGTAGAGTATCAAGATTACAATCTTCTTCCCACCTACTGTCAGAGTTCCATGTATGAAGCTCGTGCTTTCATTGGTACCCGGATTTTCCAGCTCATCAAACTTCCATTTCCGCTTTATTAGGAGTGCCACTCCTCCTCCCTGTCTCTGTGTCCTTTCTTTTCTTATCACCTGGTACCCCTCTGGAAAGATTGCTTCCGAGATCATGCCATTTATTTTAGTTTGCACTATTGCCACTATGTCTGGGGTCTGCCTCACTAACTCTTTCTTTTATCTCTTCTGCTTTATTGGCTACCCCATCAGCATTGGTGTACCAAACCTTGAGACTCTTCTTGGAAACTCGGGTGTCAGAGTTCCCCCTTTCACCGGGGGTCTGGGGGGAACTGGGGGGTGTCTGGGGGGCGAGTGGGGGCTGTGGGGGTGAATGGGGGGGTGCTAGGGGGGTGCTAGGGGGGTGCCTGGGAGTGCCTGGTAGGCGAATGGGGTCTGGGCATCTAGGGGGGTAGGAAGGGCATAATGGGTCTGAAAGTTAGGGGTCTGAATAGCATAGGGGGGTTGAGAAATAGAGTGAGACTGAGAGTCAGATAGAGGTTGAGAAGTTGGGGGGGGAGAGGAATATTGAGGACAGAGGGCTGAGAGGAAAATGGAGTATGGGTGTTGGGAGTGGAAGAGAGGGTGTATTAGTTAGGGGGAAATCGGGGGTAGGTGGGGGTTTTGAGGTGGAAG
>NC_091165.1:9268637-9386739 GCF_040958095.1 Procambarus clarkii
GTAGGGAGGCCTGGTGACAATATATCTTTATCAGTTAAGTAGTTTATGGTTGTGTTCATAAACACAAGATTGTGTAGGCGATAGCGGACCATATACACATCCTCAGGACGGTAGTGGAGCCGTGCCAATCCAGTGGGCGGTAATGGATCCCATACCCATCTTGTTTGGGATAGCGGACCCAATACTCATCCTGTGGGCGGGAGTAGACCCCATTCCCATTGCGTGAGCGGTAGTGAACCAAATACCCATCCTCTGGGCGGTATTGAACCCCATACCCATCCTGTGGGTGGTAGTGGATTCCATACCCATCCAGTGGGTGGTAGTGAGCCCCATCCAAATCCAGTAAGTGTTAGCGAACCCCATACCAATCCAGTAGGTGGTAGTGAACCCCATAATCTTCCTGTGGAAGGTAGTGAACTCAATACCCATCCTCTAGATGGCAGTGTACCCGATACTCATCCTGTAGGCTGTAGTGAACCTTATTCTCATCCTACTGGTGGTAATGGAAACCCATACTAATCCTGTGGGTAGTAGTAGACCTCATACCCATCCTGTGGGTGGTAGTGGACCCCATACTCATTCTGTGGGCAGTAGTGGACCAAATATTCATCCTATGCGCATCAGTGGATCCTATACCCCATCCAACAGGTGGTAGTGGACCCCATACCCAAACTGTGGGCAGTATTGGACCCCCTTATCCATCCAATAGATTGTAGTGAACCCCATGTCTATCCAAAAAGTGGTATTGAGCTCCATACCTTTCCTTTTTTGTGGTAGTGGACCCCATCAACATCGTGTGACTTGGTGTGGATCCTATAATCACCACACCAGAAATAAATATCTCTTTGATATCCCCCCAGAGTCAAACTTAATATGTGTAAACAATATGCAAATAAAGGGACCTTGTCCATGGAACTCACTCCCTAATGAAGTGAAAAGCTGTCAAAGTTTTGCCTTATTCCAAAACAAAACAAAAAAGTACCCAATTCCATCTTCATAGTTTCCTACCTAGTGCTTGAAACTTGCACTGTACCTACTGCTACCCAATCCCCCAATATTTATGTACCTAAGGTATACAACTTTACCATTGTGATCATTGCTGTCATATATGCTATCATTATGTTTAAGTGTGCCAATTAGTCTCTGTCAAATTATCAATCAAGCTATCACTACTATCAATCAAAGCTATCAATGTGCTTAATATATATATTTAATATACCTACTAATCTCTCACAATTTTTTCTCACTTTGTACCTGTTACATTTTAGAAATTTTGCTTGAATTTACCTACTTAATATTATTTGTTTGATTAAGGACCTGCCCAAAACGCTGTGCGTACAAGTGGCTTTACAAGAATGTAAACACAATGCTATGTACTCTCACAAACCGAATGTACCTTTCTTATATATAAGATAAATCTATATAAATAAAAAAGGAAATGTTCATTTGTTCAAAATCGCTAATCTCCGAAAGTTCTTTACCGATTGCTTTGAAAATTTCACACAACTTTCCATTCGCATCCGAACAGGTTTTTATATATATGCTATATAGATGTCACGTCTGTGACGGTAAAAAAAAAAAACCATGCTTTTGCTGAAAAACTGTGTTTTTCATGTGAGGGAAATCTTCGAAACCTCTTTACCGATTGCTTTGAAATTTTGACACAACGTTGCATTCGCATAGGCGCTTTTTTTTTTTTCTTCTTTCTTTTTTGAGCAGGGATAATCCTGCGCGGGCCCTAAGCCTCTGGCTGGTCCACTAAGTGATGCTTGTGTCTGTTTTACTTGGGCGGAGGATGAGTATTCATGACTCGTATGGTCGCTTCAGTAAGATTTTGCCATATGTGTTTAACAACTTCCTCTGCTCTGTTGAATCTAAGGTGAAACCTGAACGGGTTTGTAACTGTGCACTGTGTTAGATAATGTTCCAGTGGTCTGTCGGGCAATCCTCCACAGTGTTGACATTTCCTCTCATCTTCCGGAACCTGTAAGCCTATTTCCCATGCACATGGGTATCCAAGCCTGATGCGATGTAAGTGCACTTCTGTTGTTCTACTGCCCCCTTTCATCAAACTAAGTGGTTCGTAGTTGGTTGAATTCTTGTACCAACCCGCAGATCCTGATGTTGCAACTGCTGTGGTGTGGTCACTGTACATCATTCGCATTGCTCTGTTTCGAATTACTTTCTTCATTTGGGATAGACTCTGTGGTATGTAAATGTCTACATTTCCCCTCTTAGTAGCAAGTTTTGCAGCTTCGTCTGCAATGTCATTTCCTATTAGTCCCACATGACTTGGCACCCAGTTGATAAGTACCCGTCGGCCTTGTCGTTTGAGTGTGTGCATGAATGACAAGACATTTGTGATCAGATGGATGTTATCACATATGTGTTCTTGTTGCAAGGTTTCAATGGCGGTTCTCGAATCTGTATGGATGATAACATGTTGTCGGTGTTCAGCAAGAGCATGTTCCTAAGCCTTTTGAATGGCTAGCATCTCTGTTTGTAAAGTCGAACACCCATTTGAGAGCCTCCAACTATATACAGAGTTTCCTGCTTTAACTGCAGCTCCGGTTTCTTGTCCCTGCTGGTCTACTGACCCATCCGTGAAGTAAGTGAAGCTGTCGGATGCCACGTTTGCTTCTATATGCATCTGTGCAATGTTACGTAGCAGATGAGGATGTGTCTGGTTCTTCTTTCCTTCAAGAGCCATAATCTTAAAGTCTGCTGGCAGAGATTCCCAAGGGGCTTGTATAACAAAGTCCGCATGTATGTCGTCGACACCCCTCTCAGTGACTGTGTTAGCCATATCGAACGTATTGATGGTGTTTATCGCACAATGGGTCCACATGTTGCCATTGGAGGCTCTTCTGTCCAGAGTTAGTGCTCCAGTGATTATATCTTTAAGTGAACTGATTCTAGGTCCAGTCAATATCTTGGTCAGCATGCACGCAGCAATCCCCTTTACCCGTATTTCAATCGACGTTAGCTTTGTTTCGAGTCTTAGGTTCAGTATTTTAGTCCATCTGGGAGCACCTGTTATGATTCGCAATGCATCATTTTGAAGAACCTCAACGTTTGCCCACTGACCAGGAGAAAGAGTGAGTAAGGCAGGTGCTGCATAATCAACCAGGGAACGAACGGCGTGTATGTAAAACATTCTCAACACTCTGTGTCCCGCTCCTAGACGGGGCCCTGTGATTGCTCTCATTATATTCATTCGTGACTTTGCTCTCTCCTTTAGATATTGAATTTGCTTATTGAATGTCATTTTAAAATCAATCCACACTCCGAGATATCGATATTGTGTAACCCACTGAAGGTTAATGTCTTGAATGCGTAGGTGCCTGTCTGGAGCGTTGCCACCTAGTCTCATCGCCTTAGACGTCTGTGCAGATATTTTTAGCCCTAAAACACAGCATTCAGATGTCACTTTATCTAAAGCACCTTGAGCTTTATTTAGAAGTGAAGGACCTGTAATGACTAATGCTATATCATCAGCATAGCTTAGCAATTTAACCCCTTCTGTAAAGGTCATGGTAACAAGGTTTTCCATAAGGATGTTAAAAAGACTAGGACTGAGGACTCCTCCTTGTGGAGTCCCATTCTCGTGCAAGTGGTAGTCCGACACTTGTCCTTGCAACTTTACTCTGGCATACCTGTGACTTAGGTAATCTTGAATCCATGCTAGCATTTTCCCCTTCACACCTTTTTTAACTAAGGTGTGTAGTATCGCTTGCGGGCTTGCAAGTTCAAATGCTTTTTCTAGATCAAGGAAGACCACTATAGCTGGACCCGAGTTAACTGTTCCTAGTAATGTTGCTATGCAGTTGGCAGTACCTACACCTCTAGTGAAGCCAAATATGTGTTTATGAAGGTCTCCAGTCTTCCACAGTAGCCTATTTAAGACCATCCGTTCTGCAGTTTTACTAATGCATGATGTTAATGAAATGGGTCTGTAATTGCCAGGTTCTTTCGGCTTAGGAATCGGTATGATGTCTGCTTTCTTCCAAGAGGTTGGTAGTTTGCCTTGCTGCCAAGAAGCATTGATGACGTGCAAGATTCCTCGTTCTCCAGCAGGATCTGCATGTGCGATCATTGAGTATGCAATGTTATCAGCACCTGGTGCAGTGTCCTTACCACCTTTTTTGGCTCTGCTTAGTTCCTGTTCGGTGAAGGGACAGTCACACTCGTCATTCATAGCTATGCCCTCATGAATGACTGTCATCCTCTCTTGTTTTAAGTGTACTTGCTGCCTTCGGACCATTGCAGGAAGCTGATATGAAGCTGTTCTTTCTGCAAATTGGAGAGCAAGTCTCTCAGCCTCCTGCAATGGTTGAATACATGCCTGTGGCTGGGCTGGACGACCTGATATAGTTTTAATCTGACCCCATATCTTGCCAAGACTACTATGTTCATTTAGAGTTTGACACCACTCAAACCATCTTGCCTCCTTTACTTCTCTAGAAACTCGTCTTGCTTCAGATATCACCGCTCGTAGCAGAGTTCTTCCTTCTGGTGTGGGGTTTCTCTTTAGATGTTTTCTGAAGATGTTGACTCTGTGGTTCTGTTCTTTAACTTCATTACTATAGAACCAATAGTTCTTTCGTTTTGTGTTACCTGTGATAATGATTGGAATAGCTTTGTTTGCAGCAGCTGCAACGGCTTCCTGCAGATCGGTCTCGTGTATGTTCAAATCCTCAGGTGGCGTGTACGTTGCATACCATTTGTCAAGTTCTGCTTGGTATACATTCCAATTGGCCTTTCCTAAATTCCACCGAGGCTGCGCAGGTGGTGGAGGAGGTCGTGCCAGGTTTAGTGTCGTGACAGTAGCATAGTGGTCACTGGTGATCACCGGGTCTACTTCCCACTTCGCCTGTTGCTGGAGTGCTGTTGAGATGAATGTAAGATCAAGGGAACCTCCTAGAATGTGAGTGGGTTCCCCAGTGTTGAGAAGCGTAATTTCAGGTACTTCACGCAGAGCTGCAGCTAAATGGCGCCCATCTGCATTGGCTGGCCCAGTTGCACCTACCTCTGGATGATGAGCATTAAAATCTCCAGCAATAATTACATTTTCCTGCGTGGCCAAGGCAAGCACTGCCTCTGCTTCTAGTTTACGTCTAGGGGGCTTGTAGACGTTGTATATGAGGAGCTCAAAATTAGCCATATTCAATGTAACTGCTAATACCTCTACTCCATCCCCACATGAAACTGAGTCTATTTTCTTGCTGGGTATGGTGTTTCTGACTAGGGTCATTAATCCTCTTTGTCTTCCCTGCTCATACGGTAGAACATAGTGCTGATATCCAGCCAATCTGAAGGATCTCGTGGCAGGGAAAAGAGTTTCCTCCAAAACGATTAAATCTGCTTTCGTGCTGATTGCAGCCTCCTGAAGTGTGTGTTTTTTATTTCCAAGACCTTGTATGTTCCACTGCAGAATTCGTAATGGCCAGACGACGGGTTCGGTTGGTGTTGCTTGTTCTACTAGAACTCCTCCTCGGAATCGACCTCTATATTCTCCGCCTCGCAAGTCGTATCGCTGCAAATCGGACTGCATTGACAGTTCGTGGTCAACCCCGACGTTGTTGGAATCTGTGCATAACTGTGGTCCATCGCTATGTTGTTGGAAGTGCTGCAGGTCGGACCGCATGGACTGTCCGTGGTCATCCCCGGCATTGTTGGAATCTGTGCATAACTGTGGTCCATCACTTTGTTGGTGGTATTGCTGCAAGTCGGACTGCATTGAATGCTCGTGGCCGTTTCTTGTGTTGGTGGAACCTGTGCATCTCTGCTGTTCAATACGTCTTTGTTGGCATTGCTGCATATCAGACTGCATTGGCTGTTGTTGTCTGTCTCCCGTGTCGGAAGAGTCTGTCGATCGTGGGTGGTCACTGCTTCTTGCAGTTGCGTTTGTGTATGTTGATGTTCCGGTGTCTCGACTATCCGACTGGTGTCGGTCGTCAGTATGTCCAAGTTGCGTTGTTTGTCCTCTCGTGCTCCATCCTGTCGGAGACTGTCTAATTCTCGTGTAACTGTGGTCTGCTGCACGGTCTTGTCCATTATCACACAAGTGATGTCTTGAGTCTGTTGCTGTGAGGCGTTCTGCGTCATCTGTAGGCAATTGATAATGGTCTCTGCCATGATCTTCACGATGGTTTTCAGCTGGACCTCGGTAAAACTGTATAGCTGGTGAGTAGATTCCGAAAGTAAGTGTTTGCTGCTCTTTTGCACTTGCTGTACTTCTGCAACACTTTCGTGTAATGTCTGATTCGGAATTAACAGATTCGGGAAATTTTGCACTGTGAGAGTGGGTGGCTGTTGTGGCTGTGCACGAGTGTTCCAGACGTTGGTGTTGGTGGATGTACTGCTGGTCAGTGTGTTGAACCTGGCCTGAGCTGTCTGCACTTTTTGTTTCCGTGCAGAGCAGGTTGTGCTCCAGGCATGATGTTTGCCTCCACAATTTGGATATTTGGCTGTTGTGGTCTGGTTTGCCTTGTGCTTGGCAATACAGTCTTTGGTTGGATGTCTCAGGCTGCACACTCCGCACCTCTCCTGTCCTGTGCAGCGTGACTGATGGTGGCCGTATTTCTGACACCTGAAGCAGCGTAGGGGTTCCGGGATGTATGGCCTCTGTCGGTATGTCCCCCAATTTCCAAGACCGAAAGTTTCTGGCACATGTCCCATGACGGTCACCAGAACCTGACGCGTCGCTGCCTTGTCTACTTTTGTGCGGCAACGTTCCGCATTCAGGATTTGCTTGTGTTCTAGTACTGGATCCAGGGGAAAGTCGATTGGGTATCCCAAAAGCACGACTCGTGTGCGTCTTTCTGAAGGGTCCAGCTTTACCAAGCAAACAGGTTTCCCCTGCAGGACTCTTACCTTCTCTAAGTAATGTGCAGTCTGTTGGTCTTGAGGTGTCATTATTATTTCTCCCTTCAGGTTGACTGTAATGGAAAGTTTGAGCTCTGGTTGTTCTTTTTCCATCGCCGTTACTACTCCATATGCTGTAGGAAAGTGGTCTGTCTGCATGATCTTGAATTTTGGAAGATGTGCAGAGGCTGGCGATGTCTGGTGTGAGACTGGTGGTGTCCTCCCCTGTCTCAAACTGCTGTCCTGCGGCTGGGCTGTGGAGGGAGGAACAATGGCTGACACTGGCTGGCGTGAAACTGGTGGTGTCCTCTCCTGACTCATACTGCGGTTCTGCGGCTGTGTTGTGGACAGAGAAGCATTGACTGACACTGGCTGGTGTGTGACTGACGCCGTCCTCTCTAGGTCCATTACGTCCGCTGACTTGCTGGTAGAAGCAAGTGGTAAAGCCTCGATAGCAGTTTTCTTTGGTGCCTGCTGCACATCGGTCCACCATCCCTCCTCGTCCGAAAGCTGCTTCCATTCCCTCTTGCGCTGAGCCTTCCCCATGGCTCTCTTCACGTAGTGAGAACCGACTCAAACCACCGGAGCGAGCAGACGAAACGTCCTCACTGCACGGTAGCTCAGGAGCAACCCCCGCATAGGCGCGTCTTTTTATATATCTACTATATACATACCTCACCTGTGACAGGAAAAGGCATGCTTTTTTGAAAAACAGCGCCATCTGTTGGACGTAAGAGCAACACACGCTGTAATCTCCGAAAGTTCTTCAACCAATTAATTGCTTTTAAATTTTAACAACGTTGCATTCCAATAGACGTGTCTTATTATATACCTACTATATAGATGCCACCCCTGTGACAGGTAAAAACATGCATTTTTGAAAAACAGTGCCATCTGTTGCACATAATGGCAACATGCATGCTATATAAAATAAGTCACGAATTCCATTTCACAGTTTCCGATTGCATTAATAAATTTTATTTTCATAGATTTTAATTTATTTCATTTTTTAGTGAATTATTTTGTGTGATATTGTGTCGGAATTGAGCTGTGTTGTTTACCATACCATTCATTTTGTAAGTATAATTATAGATGCCACACCTGTGACAGGTAAAACTATGCTTTTCTTGAAAAACAGCGCCATCTGTTGCATGTAAGAGCAACACACATCCTATCCTAGATATGTTACAATTCCATTTCAATGTTTCTGATTGCATTAATAAATTGAATTTTCATAGATTTTGATTTATTATCATTTTGATTTAATTATTTTGTTTGAATTGCATTGGACTTGAGTTGTGTTGTTTACCAGACCATTCATTTTGTGAGTATAGTTTATTTTTATATTTTCTCATATTTTCATTTTATTTTTAAACTGTTTTTCTTATATTTCAATGATGGGAACATCAGATCACTTGATGTTCCCAATTTTCTGATGGGTACATCAGACCATTTGGGAAGGAATCGGACGAGGGAGTGGGGAATGGTGGGGATGATGAGGGGACGGAAGTGAGAGATGGTGGGGAAGACGAGGGGACAAGGGAGGGGGTAATGGTGGGGAAGGACGAGGGGACGGGGGAGTTTGGAATGATGGGGATGGGGGAGTGGAGAATCGTGGGGAGGACAAAGGGATAGGTGAGTGGGGCATGGTGAGAAGCAAGAGGGGATGGTGGAGTGGGAAATGGTTTGGAGGCCGAGAAGACAGGTGAGGGGGGTATGGTGGGGAGGACTGGGGGACGGGGAAGGTTGCTGTGGCTCAGGAACGCACATGCGTTGCTGAGCCACAGCAATACGTGGCCGGGTATTGCTAGTAATAAATAAATATATTCATCCTGTAGCCCATAACCATGAAAACATAACATCGTTTTCTGTTGACATTCCTACAATCCATTTTCTTTAGATTTTTAAACACACACTATTGTATATATTATTGATTGGTGAAAGCCCCATTATTATATGTAATAATTTTTAATTCTTATTATAATTTACTGAGAACTACCAAGATTTCTCAAAACAAAACTATAGCCTTCAATCGGATGTAGCTGATGCATGATATTCGAATAGCATGGAAAATAGTACATAAATTTCACAATTTTCTGGAACTGGAAAAATACAATTATCACTGAAATTGAAGCAGTCCAACTATTTTGCTGTCTAAGGCGATGGGACGTGTACTATTGGACATACTTTGGTACGTAATGACGAGTTGGTGCCTGGTGATAGGAAATAACTGGAAATCTACCATAGAGGAACCATGAACATTATCAGCATAAGAACTATAAGCTTTTAGTTACATAGGTACTATGTTATAGCGAGAACGGGTTGCTTAGTTTTAATATCTTGTTTATTAAATAATGCAAGTTTTCCTAAAATCAAGAGTATATTTCTCTACCTCATTAGAGTATATAGGAATATTTCTGTTTAATGCTCAGGGCACAAAATTTGTTGAAGATACACTGTTTTTATGTTGTTAATTATACAATAGAGTGATGTTCTTCTTGCAGCCAAAATTTAATTAAGCTCCGTCCCTGTAGCTTCTCTGACACTTTTGGTCTGTATTCTCTCAACCAGATTAGAACCTTCTGGTCCTGCATTAATGACGGTAGAACACTGGCCTTCATGTGGCATTGTATAATTACTTGTACACCAACTTACCTCAGCTTCAGTGGTGTAATTTTTTAAAGTTTTCTTCGGTGTAGAGTTAGCAATGAATATGTAATTCAGAATTACTCCAACCAGCCGCCGTGTTGATTTTTCTCTAGCGCCCACTGAAAGCCCAGATGCCAAGCATGTTCGTATGTGAGGAAGATCGAGAGTCAGCCTGTTTTTTGGGCTTAAACCCAACCCTAAAGTCTGCAATGATTCGGGACAATTTAAAAATGTAGAAAAATAATTGGTTACAATACATTATGCATGCTCATTAAATTTGACTTTGGAAAATTTTGTAATCTTCTCAGTAACATATTGATTTTTTTCTGATTAGTATAAGTATTTGAAAATTCTACCAAGTACCATGCCAGGTGTAAGATAACTTACGACCGACTTACTATAATGTCTCGCGGATAGAAATGATTTACAAGGTCACAAACGTCGTCCAGGTGTTCCAGGGTCAGCCCCAAATATTCCTGCTCAGTGCAGCTCATCCTGACTCACGAGTTCTTGCAGACCTGAACGTGAGAGTTCCAATACCTTACAGAACAATAAATTGAATACTTTTATACAAATATTACTGAACAATATCGTTATTCGCAATATATTTACTCAAGCTTGGTTAACGGTAAGAGTTGAGATACCATATTGATATACCTTAATATAACAGTCATAATCCATGACATAAGACATTACGTTTTTGTGAATAGCTTAGGATGTAGGAGTTAGTTACAGTGAATCTTCTTGGAAGTCACATGAGTAATTTCAAAGCAGTCATCATGGGATTACAGAAACTAGAGGCTGAATCAATGCAGTTACTGTAAGCATCTTATACAGATCTTATAATGCAGGCGCCTTTTTTAAGGCCCAAAGCTACGATGTTGTGGGGAAGATGTTAAGATCTGTTCCTAGGTGGTGTAGTCCTGGTTCAAAGAAAACTTATGATAGAATGAGGGTGTGCTTGTGAGGGGTGAACCTTTCTTCAATAACTAAAGTACATTTTATAACTATGGCTAGAAGAACTTGGACGGCTAGAAGAACTGTTGTCTTGCCTCGGTATACTCAGTATATAGGCAAGACAACAACGTCTCTCTCTAGGCGATTAACAATGCACAAACAACAGGCCTTATCAAGGAATATATATTCGCTACACACAACGCGACGATCATCAGGGATATTTTGACGAGTAACACCAAAATCATTGATAGATTCATTGATAACAGAAGATTAGACATTAATAAAGCGCTGCATATCAAGAAATCAAGACCAGCAATATATAACCAGCTAACACACAGTTACACTCTATTGACTTCAAGACCCCGGGCCAATGCTTGGCCCGGGGTCAATGTTTCTTTTTCCCTGTTTCTTTTTCACTTCTGTATTAGTGCACTGGGTTTAGTCTTGTTTTGCAGGTGACGAGTCACAATAACGTGGCTGAAGTATGTTGACCAGACCACACACTAAAAGGTGAAGGGACGACGACGTTTCGGTCCGTCCTGGACCATTCTCAAGTCAATTGTCTCACAGTCGACTTGAGAATGGTCCAGGACGGACCGAAACGTCGTCGTCCCTTCACCTTCTAGTGTGTGATCTGATCAACATAGTCTTGTTTTAATAACATTATCTTGGTGGCGGATGTAGATGCTGAATACTCACTAGTGAGTCCCATCCCTCAACGACTTTTCTAATCATTGTAGTAGCGGTGGAATGTGTATCTAATGCAGCTGCTGTGGTTGGATTAATGTTGACATTGTTGCGCAGGGGTTCAGTAGCTTCACATTCCAGTAAGTAGTGCAATAGTGGCGCCTCTGTTTCTGTTCCATAGATTTGACACTCTTTAACTATTGGGTTCATTACCTCGCAGCAGCACTTGTAACCAAGTTTGAGTCTGTGTATGGCTACTGCAATGTCTCTGGATATCTTTTTGCCAGGCTTGAAAGAGGAGTACCCAGCGGCTTGTTCGTACCATATCTCAGTGGATCTTCCTTCCCCTACTTTGGCTCTGTGGCGACTTTTGATAGTTGGGAGTATTTTCTTCTTGATTTGCTCCTTAATCTGTGAAAAACTTGGAGGTATTTGAACCTGTACAACAGGTAGAACAGTAGCAGATTTTGCTAGTGAGTCTGCCTTTTCATTACCATCTATGGCAATGTGACTTGGTGTCCAATTTATGGTGAGTGACAATCCTAGATTCTGGGCTTCTTTTCCTATATGTTGGATTTCTGTGAGGAGTTGTATATTATCTCTGTACTGACTGGATAACAATGCCTGGAGCGAAGATTTAGAGTCGGTATGAATGATGACATCATGTAAATTATTCTCAATTGTATAGTTTATGGCCTCCTTCAGGGCATATAATTCTGTTTGCAATGTTGAGCACCAACTATTCATGCTGCAATAAGCTTCATGGTTGGTAGTGTAAACTGCTGCCCCCTGCAGAACCTCTTTCTTGATCAACTGATCCGTCTCTGAAGATGTGAGTCTTTGTAGGTCTTGAGATGCTCCAAGTCTCTGCGAGTCACATGCTAATTTTTAAACTGGTAATCCTTCAATGATTATCTTTAGACTCGATTCTTCCCATGGAGGAGGCTGCCGAAAGTGTTGATACGGTCAATCTTCCCCTTTGTTTATAATGGTCCATTTCAAGTCCACTTCCTCTAGAATCTTGACCAGATTATCCGTCTATGCACTTGTTCTATGTTGAAGGTTTCTCTAAAGCGATCTGTGTATGCTGTCTTTGATTGGCAGTCTGGCGGTGGTTCTAACAGGTTTTGCTGTTATGGTGGCTGTCTTTTGTTTGATCCTGTTTTCTAATGCTGGTAAGTTGGTTTTCCTTCTTAGATTCTCTGCACGCGTCCATATAGGTGCTCCCAGCATTGTTCTGAGAGCATCATTTTGAGACACTTCCAGTTTCTCTCATTGGTTATCACTGAGGGATGTTAGAGCAGAAGCAGCATAGTCAATGAGTGACCTAACTCCTTGAACGTAGTACATTTTGAGTACTGGTAGGGATGCACCATCTCTAAGATTTGCCAGGGAGCGCAAGGCTGAGTTTCTGGCTTTATAACGTTGCTGAAGTTATTCAATTCCTTGAATGAATTTCAACTGACTGTCTATTATGACTCCTAGGTATTGAAAAGAGGTAACCCACTCAATTTCATGTCCTTGTATTGCGAGTCTGATGTCTTCAGTTCTCATTGTAACAGCCATGGATTTTGTTTTATTGCTGTTTATTTTCACTGCTATGCGTTCCGCTTCCCTGCTGATAATATCTAGGCATTTTTGTGCATGGTTCCTTGCGCCTTGCCATTGATGATGACCACAAAGTCGTTTGCATAGTTAAGTAGTTTGGCTTTTGGTAGCTTGAGCTTCATGAATTGTTCCATGAGACAGTTGAAGAGGAAGGGGCTTAGTATTCCTTCCTGCGATGTTCCATTTTCCAGCCTCTTTGAGGTCGATGTTTTTCCTTGGAATTTGACTTTAGATTCTCGCTTAAGCAGGCTTCCTTTGGCAAAGGCAAGATTTCCTTTGATTTCCTTATCCACAAGACCTCACAGTGTAGCTGGAGCATTGGCTAACTCGAAAGCTTTTTCAAGGTCTTGAAAAACAAGGATTCCATGTTTGTCATTGATATGATCCAGGAGGAAGGTAAGGAATTTTGTGGTTCCAACAACTTTTCTGTAAGCAAACATATTTTTGTGTAGTGGATTGGCTTTCCATTCAATTCGATTAAGAGCTATTCTGTCTGCAGTTTTGGCCAGACAGCGTGTTAATGAGATGGATCTTGGATTCCTTGGTTTTTAGGTTTTGGAATGGGAACTATAATTGCACTGTTCCAAGAGAGTGGTCGAGTTCTTGTCACCCATACTCTGTTAATAAGATTCAAGAAGGCATCTTCACCCTTTTCTCCTAGCTTGGCTAGCTTGTTGTAAGTGATTTTGTCCTCGCCTGGAGCTGTATTTTTAGTTTTCTTTGTAGCTCTTCTGAGTTCTTTCAGATTGAAAGGTTGGTCTAGTTCGTCAGGTCATCATCTATTTTTTTCCATCTTGCTGCTTGAAGTCTTTGTTGGTGAGTCAGTTGCTTGAGGAAGTTGAGTGGAACTGGCTCTAGAAGCAAATAGATTTGCTAACCTTTCTGCTTCTTGCTCTGGATGAACATGATGCGGCGGAGCAGGAGGAGATTTTCCTTGGGCCTTGTTGATCTGCGTCCAGATGTCGTCCAAGGATGTATGCTGATTTAGCTTGGCACACCACTCGAGCCATTTTCCTTCTCTGATTTTTGCTGTTTCTTCATGCACATGATCTCGGACAGCTCAAAGAAGTCCTTGATTAGTTTCGGTTCTATCTCTTCTGAAATTCATTCGTGCACAATTTAGTCTGTTATGTAGCTTTTTGAGTTAGACGTAACATGATAGAGGTTTACAAGTGGATGAATGGATACAACAAAGGGGATATTAATAGGGTTTAAAAGTATCAACACAAGACAGAACACGAAACAATGGGTATTAATTGTATACGTTTAGATTTAGAAAAGATTTGGGTAAATACTGGTTCGGTAGCAGGGTTGTTGATTTGTGGAACCAATTACCGCGTACGATGGTGGAGGTGGGGCCCCTCGATTTTTTCAAGGGTCGGTTGGACATATATATGAGGGGGATTGAGTGGTTATAAATACGAGCTACCTCGTATGGGCCAATTGGTCTTCTGCAGTTATCTTTGTTCTTATATTCTTACGTTCTTATGAGACCTAACGAAGCCCATTACTAGGTGTCAGACCCAAATCAAAAGTACAAATGAACTTTGTAGAGTTAATTTTTAATCTTCCTGCTTCAATGAAGAAAAACATTAGGAATATCGAGAAGATTCGTGCCAGAATCTGGCACGAATCATGGGTGACTTTAATTTTAGTGGAATAAACTGGGTGAACATAACAGTGAATAATGAAGCAGAAGATTTTCTAGAATTAATTGACGATTGCATTCTTACGCAACACATTAAGGAACCAACGCGGGGAAATAATATTTTAGATTTAGTGTTAACTAACAGGGAAACACAAATTAAGGACATCGAAATAGGGAATGAGCTAGGGAACAGTGATCATAAAGAAATCAGATTTAGCATAGAATGGAATAGATCTGTAGGAGAAAATTCTGTTAAAGTGCCTGATTTTCGAAAAGCTGATTTCAAAAGCCTAAGAAATTTTTGGGGTCAAATAGATTGGAAAGTCTTGGGTATGGGGTGTGGGCCGGTCTTGGAGCTAGACCAGTCAACTAGACCAGGTCTTGGAGTCACCCAGCGACAGGTGACATAGAAGGGGATTTCAATGTGGATTCAAAATATAACCTATTTAAAAATATTCTAAGCAAAGCCCAGGAACGTAGTATACCATATAAATTGAATAGATCGAATACTAATGATCCAAAGTGGATAACAAAGGATCTGAAGAACCTTATAGGTAAAAATGGAGCGTGGTACAAAAGAATTAAGAAAGGGGAAGTGAGTTTAGAACAGGAATTCGTACGACTGGTTAGAAATATTAAAAAAGAGATAAGGAAAGCAAAAAGAAACTACGAAGTTCGCATAGCAGGGCAAGCGAAGACAAAACCTAAAGTTTTTTTTCAGTCATATCGAACTAAGACTAGGGAAAGGATAGGTCCATTAAAAACTAAGACAGGTCAAATAACGGATAATGACGAGGATATGAGTAGTATTTTTAATAAATATTTTATATCTGTATTTACTGAAGAGGAGCTTAACAATATGCCTTCAGCCAAACAAATATATGTGGGTGGGGACGAGGACAAGTTGACTACTTTAGCAGTTACCAGGAGGATGTAATTAAACAAATAGTAAAACTAAAACCAAACAAATCCCCAGGGCCGGATGAAGTGTTTGCCAGGGTGCTTAAAGAATGCAAAGAGGAGCTTTCCGAGCCACTGTCTACCATATTTAATTAATCAATAGAGTTAGGTAGAGTGCCAGATTCATGGAAGGTAGCTAATGTGGTACCAATTTTTAAGAAAGGAGACAAATCACTTGCGTCAAACTGTCGGCCAATTAGCCTAACGTCCATTGTGGGAAAGTTACTTGAATCGATAATTGCAAATACAATACGTCTTCATCTTGAAAAACATAAATTAATAAATGAGTCGCAGCATGGTTTTACAAATGGTCGTTCATGTTTAACAAATTTGCTATCTTTTTATTCCAGCATAGTTGAGGCAGTTGATAGTGGTAAGGATTGTGATGTTGTGTACCTTGACCTTAGAAAGCTTTTGATACAGTGCCACATGAAAGACTGATTAAAAAAATAGAGGCTCATAGTATTGGGGGTGCTATATTAAGTTGGATTAGGGCATGGCTAATCTAAAGGAAACAGAGAGTTAGTATAAATGGGGTTAAGTCAAAGTGGGATAATGTTGTTAGTGGATTGCCTCAAGGCTCTGTCCTGGGACCTCTGTTGTTTTTAATATATATAAATGATTTAGATTCAGGTTTGAGTAGCAACATCTGCAAATTTGCAGATGATACAAAAATCGGTAGGGAAATTAACACGGAAGAAAACTCACTATCACTTTAGGTTGATCTAAATGGGGTTTTGAAATTGTCAAAAGACTGGCAGATGATGTATAACGCGGATAAATGTAAAGTTCTGAGGCTAGGTAATGATGATAGAGTTATAAGATACGAGCTAGATGGTGTTGAGATTGCGAAGTCGGATTGCGAAAGGGATCTGGGAGTTATGATTAGTAAGAATTTAAAACAAAATTATCAATGCATGAATGTTCGTAATAAGGCAAATAGGACACTGGGATTTATTAATCGAAACGTTAGTAACAAGACACCTGGTGTGGTTCTTCAGCTATATCTTGCTCTGGTTAGGCCCCATTTAGATTATACAGTTCAGTTTTGGTCGCCGTACTATAGAATGAATATAAATTCACCTGAACGTATCCAGCGTAGGATGACTAAGTTAATTCCCGAAATTAGAAATCTTTCATATGAAGAAAGATTAACAAAGCTTAAATTGCATTCACTGGAAAGGCGAAGAGTTAGGGGTGACATGATAGAGGCCTACAAGTGGATGAATGGACATAACAAAGGGAATATTAATAGGGTATTAAAAATATCAACACAAGACAGATCACGAAGCAATGGGAATAAATTAGATAAGTTTAGATTTAGGAAAGACTTAGGTAAATACTGGTTCGGTAACAGGGTTGTTGATTTGTGGAAACAATTACCGCGTAACGTGGTAGAGGTGGGGTCCCTCGATTGTTTCAAGCGTGGGTTGGACATGTTTATGAGTGGGATTGGGTGGTTATAGATAGGAGCTGCCTCGTAAAGGCCAATAGGCATTCTGCAGTTACCTTTATTCTTATGTTCTTATATTCTTATGAATCATAAATCTAAAATTTTCTGTCGTTTTCAGAAATATCATCAACATATCTAAACCATGGAATGATTCCAGGGGTACTTTTTGAAACAAGTTTCTTTACGAAAAATTCCATTTACAAATTTGAAAGCAACCTCGTCAGACCCAAATTATTACCTGCGTCTGAGAGACTACTTGTCAGGCGCAGGTAGTCACAGTGAGAGGTTGTGTGTAGCTGGAGCTCTGATTGTAGTACTATTATCATAGCAATAATGGAAGTTGTAGTGAAGGAACTGATGAATCTAGTTGGAGCTCTGAGGACAGAGTTGGATTCTCTACGGGAGGATGTACGACAGCTGAAACAACAGAAGGAAGAAACAAAGGAGGAGACCATAATTAAAAAGACTTTGTCTTGGAAAGTCGTAAAAGACAGGGGTCTTAAGAAGACTTTAACAAAGTCGCCTACAGGAAACCGTAAGGTTTCCAACTCATTTGCCGTGTTGGAGGATGAGTGCTGTGGTGAGCCTGCAATTCGTTCAAAAGGAAAAGCAGCGAAGCACAGGTCCCTCAAAGTGCTCAGAGAGTAAAGGAAGTAACTAAACGAATTTTGGTTGTGGGAAATTCCCAGGTGAGGTATTTGGAAAGAACTTTTTGTGCCAGAGATAGGGGAAACAGGTTAAGGGTTTGCTATCCTGGAACTGGCGATATTATTAATAACATGAATGATGTTATGGCTGGAAATGGGACTAAACCCATTATATGTATTAGTGCAGGTGGAAATGATGTTGGACGAGTTAGGAGTGAGGAACTGATGCAAGGGTATAAGACAGCCATAGATTTAGTTAGGAGCAAGGGAGGAATCCAGATCATATGTAGCATTTTTCCAAGAAAGGGAGAGGGAAATGAATGGAATTGCCGGCTGGAAAAATATTGCAAATCAAATGCAATATCTTTCATAGACAACTGGGAGCACTTTTATGGAAGAGATGAAATGTATGCTCGAGATGGAGTGCATCTATCGAGGGCTGGGGTTGTTGTGCTTGCGAATTCATTGAAACCAGTGGTTTGAGGCGTTTGGGTTTAAACTGTTAGTAGATAGTGGTATGGGAATTGAAATGGAGAAAGGAGTAATAAAAGTATGTGTTTGTGGGGGAAACAAATTGGCAAAATGATCAAGGAAAGAGAAGGGCCTCAAAATAACAATACACTTAGGGTATATTACACTAACAGTAGAAGTCTAAGAAATAAAATAAACGATTTAAATGCTCTTGTCTACACAGAAAAAATAAATATTATTGCACTTACCGAAACGTGGATGACTGTAGAAAATAGAGAACTACTAGCTGAATGCCAAATAAATGGATTTAAACTATTTGACTCAGATAGATATGTTAGACGAGGAGGGGAGTATCCATATATGTTAGGGAAAAGTTAAAATGTAATCTCAAAGAGGGAATCAAAACTGATCCACACAGAAACTATTTGGATAGAATTAAACGAAAGAGCAAATAATCTTATAATAGGAGTTATATACAGGCCACAAAACTTAGACAGGATGGTAGCAAAGCACCTATGGGATGAAATATCTAGAGCATCTAGGTCTAGCAGTATTTGTGTCATGGGTGACTTTAACTTTAGTGGAATAAATTGGTTTAACAAAACAGAATATTGAAGCAGAAGATTTTCTAGAATTAATTGATGATTGCTATATTACGCAACACATTAAGGAACCAATGATGGGAAAATAATATTTTAGATTTAGTGATAACTAACAGGGAAACACAAATGAATGACATCGAAATAGGGAATGAGCTAGGGAACAGTGATCACAAAGAAATCAGATTTAGCATAGAATGGAATAGATCTTCAGGAGAAAATTTTGTTAAAGTGCCGGATTTTGAAAAGCTAATATTAATTGAAAAAGTAATTTTTTTGGGTCAAATAGATTGGAAAGTCTTGGGCATGCGGGGGGGGGGGGGGGGGGGCGGTCTTGGTGCGAGACGAAAACCCCAGCCATAGGGTGACGTAAAAAGGGATTTCGATGTGGATTCAAAATATAACTTATTTAAAAATATTTTAAGCAAAGCACAGGGACGTAGTATACCATACAAATTGAATAGATCGAATACTAATGAACCAAAGTGGATAACAAAGGATCTGAAAAACCTGATAGGTAAAAAGAGAGCGTGATACAAAAGAATTAGGAATGGGGAAGTCAGTTTAGAACAGGAATTCGTACAGCTGGTTAGAAATGTTAAAAGAAACGATAAGGAGGGCAAAAAGAAAATATGAGGTTCGTATAGTAGGCCAAGCAAAGGAAAATTATAAAGTTTTTTTCAGTTATATGGAACAAAGGTTAGAGAAAGGATAGGTCCAATAAAAACTGAGACAGGTCAGATAACGGATAATGACGAAGAGATGAGAAGTATTTTTAATAAATATTTTGTCTCTGTATTTCCTAAAGAACTTAACTCTATGCCTTCAGCCGAACAAGTCTATATGGGTGGGGACGAGAACAGGTAGACTAGTCTAACAGTTACAGGGATTATATTATTAAACTAATAGTAAAACACAAACAAATCCCCAGAGCCGG
The DNA here is from genome assembly GCF_040958095.1 of Procambarus clarkii. Lineage (NCBI taxonomy): Eukaryota > Metazoa > Arthropoda > Malacostraca > Decapoda > Cambaridae > Procambarus > Procambarus clarkii. The sequence continues at coordinate 9,288,121 of NC_091165.1, forward strand.
ATGAAGTGCTTACCAGGGTGCTTAAAGAATGCAAAGAGGAGCTTTGTCATTGTATACCATAATTAATAAATTATTAGAGTCAGACAGAGAGCCAGAGTCATGGAAGGTAGTTAATGTGGTACCAATTTTTAATTAAGAAAGGATAGAGATCACTTGCATCAAACTATCGGCCAATTAGCCTAACGTCTATTGTGGGAAAGTTACTTGTATCGATAATTGCAAATACCATTCGTCTCCATATTGAAAAACATAAATTAATAAACGAGTCACAACATGGTTTTACAAATGGCCTGTACACCAGTTGCAAAGTGCTCCTGGCAGTATGGGTTCGAGTCACTTCTGGGGTGAGTTTTCAGTTGCATATATGCCTGGGGACCATTCAGGCTTGTTCGCATTTGTTTTCCTCATGTGTGCCCCAAAAAATGAGGTGATTTCATAAAATACTCTGCCCAAGATTACCATCAGAGTGCCGGCGGGATGATGGGGAAATAGCCTCGGCTACCATCATCTTTTGTCCGGTTGTGAAGGTCGAGTGGTTAAGGTGACCTGTATACCAGTTGCAAAATTCTCCTGGCAGTATGGGTTTGAGTCATTTCTGGGGTGTGAGTTTTCAGTTGCATATATGCCTGGGGACCATTCAGGCTTGTTCGCATTTGTGTTCCTCACGTGTGCCCCAAAGAATGAGGTGATTTCATAAAATACTCTGACCAAGATTACCATCAGAGTGCCGGCGTGATTATGGGGAAATAGCCTCAACTACCATCATATTTTGTCCGGCCGGGATGGTCGAGTGGTTAAGGTGTCCTGTACACCAGTTGCAAAGTGCTTCTGGCAATATAGGTTCGAGTTACTTCTGGGGTGTGAGTTTTCAGTTGCATATATGCTGTCAGAAAATCCGACATTATTTAATAATATCATACAGGCAGATAATATTGCTGCATTGTATAAACAAGTTACCCCATAGAAAATGTAATTTGTAGTGGAATTTTCCGTCTATAGAAAACGGGATATCATTACCACATACTATTATATTTCACCAGCTATTCTGCTGGGAATTATTCTTAAATACATTAGTCTTTGGACTTTACCATCATAAAACATCTCATATAAATTACCTTAATTATCAATATTAAAATAGAGTAAATGTGACCCTTCTGTCACTTACTGTCAACTGGACAATGTAGGCCAGTAGCGTCAGTGAGGAGGGAGTGGTCAGCCATTGTTATTGTACTTAGACCAGAGGCTCACGGGAGCAATTCGGCTCTTGTTAATTTTACTTGGACGAAGAGTTATGGAAACCAAAGGTGTACCATCATCAACACGCTGTCAACAAATACAAGTTAAGTGTTCTGCCGAAACCCATTTATCTATCATTTATGGCCATTAATGTCAGTAGATAGGGGCAAGCTGGTTAGAATACAAACTGCCTCTTAATAAAAGGTAATTAAGCCTAGGTCTTTATAGTTCCTTGTACAGTGTTTTCTCTGATATAGGTGTCATATATTAGGATTCTGGCTTTACAGCTAGCGTCCTTTTGACAGGTCAAGACGAGGAAGCATGCTTTGTGCATCAGTTACCAGGGTGATGGAAGCTACCTCACACAAGGGAAAATGTGGTGTCTACATCCTGGTTATACCTGGTGGACTAAGGCCTGCTGTACAATAAGGTAAGGAACCTCTTCAATGTTTAACAATATATGTAGTTTAATACTGTAGTTTGGTTGGCTGCATATATATAAATTCAATATAAACACCCCCCTAATGTGTAGTGGATCGATTTGTGAGATTATTGCAGAAATACAGTCCACTTATCATCATACAAATTGCTATCGAAGTATACAAATTAACGTAAATATAAATCTCACTGGTCGGTTACCACATTATTTGGTCCTTTGAACCCACATTATTGGTCATCTTAGAGTCGGATGACAGATTATTTGGTCATCTTAGTACCGGATGAACCAGTTAACCAGTGGATTCATTAAATATACTAGTGCAGTGTGATTTATGCAAAGTCAGCAGTCAAAGACGCCGGCGTTGCCTCGAACGAGTTCACGACCTCCCCTCAGTTCAGTTCAGCCTCAGTCAGCGGTTTCTGCACACCCACAGATTTGGTGGCATGTTATTCTGTGAAATGACAGCGCTAGTATTAAAGCCAGCTAAATTAGTGGCTGTGTCTTCGCGAGATTGTTCACGGATTTCGTGGTGTTAAATTTCGCGAGAGATTATCTACGAATTTTGTGGAGTTTGTTTCGCGAGGTCACTAATAATATTTAAATTAATACTTCTTGATAATATTAGAAGTTTCATAGAGGCAATTAAGAGGCTATTATCAATAATTGTGTATATTATTTCTCCAAAATAGAAAATTATTTAATATATATTGCACTAGTGTTCACAATATAATATTTATCAATTGCCAACCCACAACAGGGTAGGATATTACCATTGACCAGTTGAACTATTTATTGTTCATCCTAGTCCCATTATTACCCTAGTCTAGTTGTACTATATTAAACAACCTAGCACCATTAATGAATGGTGCAGACCCTATTTTGGGTGTAAATTTTTTCAATTCGAGTTGAGTTGTATATATAATAATTTACTTATGATCATTACACCTTTGAGTGATTAATTAGTGTCTATACCATCCTAGGGTGATATAGAAGAGCTAACCTAAAGGTACTTCCAATGATACTGGTTTATCACTCAAATCATTAGTGTGTATGATTGTATATATATGTGTATAAATTTTAACTGCTAACCTCTAGTAGAGGTAGGATTATAGCCTAATGATAGCAGAATTTTATGCTAGGCTACCATCAGTACTTGCTCACAATTTATGAGCCATTGGTGCCCAATTAACAAGTCACCATGACTAATCCACAGAAAGCAAAGCGTGCTTTAGTAGCAAGCAAACGTCAACTGACAAGAGATCTTGACCAATATGAACAGTTGTTATATGAGCCTGTAATTAATTATCGTCGGTTAAAAATACCAATATTACAGATTCAAACCCAATTGCAAATAGGAAATCTTACCAAAATCAGGTCCACGTTGACGACGACATAGTAGTTGAAGATGTGGAACCATTCCTGTCTGACCTAGCACAATATGAAGAAGAAACTCAAGCCAGGTTGGCGCACTTCCACAGGATAATTGAATCAGAACAAATAGCAAGTACATCAAAAAAAGTAGATAATGTTATGGATCTTTTTGAGAATAAATGTCATGCCAGATTAGATCCTTTAATCAACGAGGATAAAGCTTCACCCACTACAGCTTCACCCAATATTATTCCACCAGAAATTAAGCAGTTCTCAGACAATTTATCCACAGTCTCTGTGGATTCTGAAAACCCAATACCTGAGGCTACTAAGTTAACATGCGTCCAAACTGAAATTAGAGGTGAAGCTGAACCAGTAGTAGAAAATGTAAATGAAAATAGCGACATCACTAATTTCCCAGTCCAGCTTCCTAGGAATAATGCTGGCAATGAGAAAACTGTCATACATCTAGTACTACAATTGCTGGACTTACCTCAACCTGATCAGACTGCTGACTCATTACAATCCTTCAGCATGGAGTTTGAGTCACTACTAAGAACATTCAGTCTTAAGGTTGATATAACTACTAGTGAATGGATGACCAAAGTAGTCCTTCAACGAAAATTGTCCAGCGATATACTAGATGAATTATATGCACATCAACATAACACCATCCTGACAGTACAGGACATCACTGAAGGTTTACATTCCATCATAAACAAACGACGAGCAAATGAGGAAGTTAAAGCCTCATGCAAGCCTTCAGAAATAGAAAATAAGAGTCAATTAAAGGGTAAAACAACTACCCCAAATAAACATCAGTCAATTACACTCACATCAAGTTGCAGAAAATCTGACAATGCAGCAGAATCCTCCAAGCTTACTGTTACTAGTTCACCCAAACCAGTAACTTCCAAACGTACAGTAGGCTGGGGGACATGTATGTTCTGCAAAAAGAAACATTCAACTTACTGTTGTGCTAATTATCCAACCAGAGACACTCGTATTGAGCGACTCCAGGAATTAGGGAGATGGGCAAGGTGTCTCAAGTCACACAACATAGACTATTGTGATACCCAATTCAACACCTGCAACAGGTGTAGAAGAGGTAGGCACCATGCAGCACTGTGCAAATATACGAAATTAACGTATTCAAGACCCTAGGTGGAAGATAGCATTCCCACCACAGTACAGTACTGCAAGGTGCAACAAACGAAGAGTGTCCAATCGGCAAAGTCTAAAGGTAATACAACTTTGCCTATTGCCAAAATTACCATCCTGAATAAGAGGGCCAAGGTCCATACCCGTGGGTTGTTTGACCAAGGGTCCCAGAGAACATTTGTCACTAAAAAGTTGGCAGATGAACTACATTTAAAGCCTGTAGCCCAGACGTCATTCAACATCTCAGGGTTTGTAACAGATGCAGGACCTCAAGCCTACCAGGTGGTACAACCATCAGTACGTTTAGGCAGGTACGTCTGTCGAGTACAAGCCATTGTGGTGGACAAAATACCAGTAGACCTACAAGTTCAAGGTCTTAGAGCAACAGTCAAATTCCTGAGAAATAGAGGAATAAAATTGGCTGATAATATTAAGTCTGATCACCTCACCGACTTCGGTCTCCTTGTAGGGACAGACTATTGCCATCGATTCATCGGTAGCCCTACTAAATATCAGGGCATAACCATGTTAAATTCTGCAGGAGGTAAATTACTCTCTGGCCCAGTATCAAGCCTGAGGAGACCTATGACTGTAGATAAACAATACCAATAGAATTCTAAATTTGTCAGCTGATTATATTTCTCCAGTAGCATTATACCATGGAGATTACAGCTGACTATAGCAACAGAGGTTGATGTTAATATCATCATTTAAAGATGAAAATGAGTTCATGAGGCTTCAGTGGCAAATCAGTGAACAGTAGCCTAAACCAGCTACAAGTCACTGCGACCAATGTCACTGAACCCACTGCAGTCTCAGAACCATTCTTTACTTTAATGATGGGCTATTCAATCCTCTGAATCAATTAATTAAATTAAACCCCAATAAATCTGATGACTGATTTGATACATTTATTATTTAATCAAGATGTATTCCATGGGCCTCAGTGTTTATATATCAGTGACCAGTTACCTGAACAAGCTTCAAGTTCTATCTAATGTCACTGATCTCACTGCAGTCCCTGAATCATACTTGACTGTAGTACTTGATCACATCCAGTCTTCTGGGTTAAATAATATGTAATTAGGCTTCAATTTTAGCCTTTCAAGAGTTAACAGGGAAATGAAGTTGCATTAGACTTCTAACCCCTGCAACTCTAGTACGGGACATCCGTCCTGTACGAACAGACGCACAAATGTGTGATTACTAACAACTAACAACAAATTAATCTAATAATTCGAAGGAGGAGTATCGGTGTTCGTCTATTCTAAAGAGGACTTCGACCCTTGAGCAGCCCCTTGGGGAATTATGTCGGAAAATCCGACACCATTTAATAATATCATACAGGCAGAAAATATTGCTGCATTGTATAAACAAGTTACCCCATAGAAAATGTAACTTGTAGTGGAATTTTCCGTCAATAGAAAACGGGATATCATTACCACATACTATTATATTTCACCAGCTATTCTGCTGGGAATTATTCTTAAATACATTAGTCTTTGGACTTTACCATCATAAAACATCTCATATAAATTAACTTAATTATCAATATTAAAATAAAGTAAATGTGACCCTTCTGTCACTTACTGTCATCTGGACAATGTAGGCCAGTAGCATCAGTGAGGAGGGAGTGGTCAGCCATTGTTATTGTACTTAGACCAGAGGCTCACGGGAGCAATTCGGCTCCTGTTAATTTTACTTGGACGAAGTGTTATGGAAACAAAAGGTGTACCATCATCAACACGCTGTCAACAAATACAAGTTAAGTGTTCTGCTGAAATCCATTTATCTATCATTTATGGCCATTAATGTCATTAGATAGGGGCGAGCCGGTTAGAATACGAACTGCCTCTTAATAATAGGTAATGAAGCCTTGTACAGAAAACACTGTACAAGGAACCATAAAGGGTTCCTTGTACAGTGTTTTCTCTGATATAGCTGTCATATATTAGGATTCTGGCTTTACAGCTAGCGCCCTTTTGACAGGTCAAGACGAGGAAGCATGCTTTGTGCATCAGTTACCAGGGTGATGGAAGCTACCTCACACAAGGGAAAATGTGGTGTCTACATCCTGGTTATACCTGGTGGACTAAGGCCTGCTGTACAATAAGATAAGGAACCTCTTCAATGTTTAACAATATATGTAGTTTAATACTGTAGTTTGATCGGGTGCATATATATAAATTCAATATAAACCCCCCTAATGTGTAGTGGATCGATTTGTGAGATTATTGCAGAAATACAGTCCACTTATCATCATACAAATTGCTATCGAAGTATACAAATTAACGTAAATATAAATCTCACAGGTCGGTTACCACATATGCCTGGGGACCATTCAGGCTTGATCGCATTTGTGTTCCTCATTTGTGCCCAAAGAATGAGGCAATTTGATAAAATACTATGCCCATTATTGCTGTCAGAGTGCCGGCGGGATGATGCGGAAATAGCCTCGGCTACCATTATCTTTTGTCCAGTCGTGATGGTCAAGTGGTAAGGTGTTCTGTACACCAGTTGCAAAGTGCTCCTGGCAGTATAGGTTCGAGTCACATGTGAGTTTTCAGTTGCATATATGCCTGGGGACCATTCAGGCTTGTTTGCATACGTGTTCCACACATGTGCCCCAAAGAATGAGGGGATTTGATAAAATACTATGCCCATGATTGCTTTCAGAGTGCCGGCAGGATGATGGGAAAATAGCCTCAACTACCATCATGTTTTGTCCGGTCGTGATGGTCGAGTGGTTAAGGTTTCCTGTACACGAGTTGCAAAGTTCTCCTGGCAGTATGGATTCGAGTTACTTCTGGGGTGTGAGTTTTCAGTTGCATATATGCCTGGAGACCATTCAGGCTTTTTTGCATATATATATATATATATATATATATATATATATATATATATATATATATATTTATATATATATATATATATATATATATATATATATATATATATATATATATATATATATATATATATATATATATATATATATATATATATATATATATATATATCGTTAAACGCCTGGAAAGAGATGCTGTTGTCTTGCCTATATACTGATTTTTTTGAGGCTTACAGTCCCTAAGAGGGCATTTGAAGGCATAGACGACGTTGGTCTCTTTTAAAGCCTTCTGTTTTGTGTCTGGAGAGTTTCTCATGAGTAGGCTGGCCGTTTTTCAGCCAGCCTACTCATGAGGAAACGGCCAGCCTACTCATGAGAAACTCTCCAGACACAAAACAGAAGGTTTTAAAAGAGACCAATGTCGTCTATGCCTTCAAATGCCCTCTTGGGGACTGTAAGCCTAAAAAAACTCCGTATATAGGCAAGACAACAACATCTCTTTCCAGGCGTTTAACGATGCATAGGTAACAGGGCTCCATTAAGGAACATATAGTCTCTTCCCACAACTAAACCATCACCAGAGAAATCTTAGCAAACAACACAGAAATCACCGATAGATACAGGGATAGCAGGCGGCTTGACGTCTGCGAGGCACTACACATTAAGAAGTCTACACCAGCAATCAACAGCCAATTAATGCACAACTATATTCTACCCACTTCAAGAGTCTGCTTCAATATAGAAGCATCAAGAAATATGGGCCAATAAAAATAGGCCTTCTGCAGTTACCTAACTTTAATACCCGTTGTTTCGTGTCCTGTCTTGTGTTAAAAGTTTATTTTCACCTCATTCAAAACTATTGTAACATGTCACCTCACCCAAATGTAGGTATAAAAACTCGAAGATGTTTAAGCTCTATTCAGTTAAAGTTGTGTGTGTGTGTGTGTAAACTAAAGTCTTTGAAACTGTAATAAGTTTTACGAAACGCGCTCAAGTGTCGCGTCAGACTAGAAATAAAAATGAATTTTGGAGAATTGATTTTTTAATTACCATCAACAGTGAAAAGAAACGTAAGAAAGATCGAGAAAATTCGTGTTAGAATTATTAATCTTACTTTTTCGGTCATATTTAATAATATATATATATATATATATATATATATATATATATATATATATATATATATATATATATATATATATATATATATATATATATATATGTTTCATTGAATATGACCGCATATTCTGTATTTATTATTTTCTGGTTTAGGGCTTCTATCCCTCTAACTATTTTCTTAGCATCAGGGCTTAATTGAAATAGGAGTTCTCCAAAACTCATTTTCGTACTTTTAAGGTGAAGAAAAGAAGTGATTTACTATAGAGTGTATTACACTTATTTGTATAATTTAGAAAATAATAAATACAGAATATGCGGTCATATTCAATGAAACATGTTTGAAAGAAAACCTGCTGCCAGTATACACCAATATATATATTTTCAAAGACTTCACAAATACACAACTGATTAGAACTAACGTATCTCTGCTATTATATCTACATTTGAGTGAGGTGGGAGGGATGATGTGGCATATAATGATGTGGCATTAGGGGATATTAATAGGGTATTAAAAGTATCAACACAAGACAGAACAGAAACAATGGGTATTGAATAGAAGTGTTTGTAGAAAGCCTATTGGTCCATATTTCTTGATGCTTCTATATTGGAGCGGAGTCTTGAGGTGGGTAGAATATAGTTGTGCAATAATTGGCTGTTGATTGCTGGTGTTGACTTTTTGATGTGTAGTGCCTCGCAAACGTCAAGCCGCCTGCTATCGCTGTATCTATCGATGATTTCTGTGTTGTTTACTAGGATTTCTCTGGCGATGGTTTGGTTATGGGAAGAGATTATATGTTCCTTAATGGAGCCCTGTTGCTTATGCATCGTTAAACGCCTAGAAAGAGATGTTGTTGTCTTGCCTATATACTGGGTTTTTTGGAGCTTACAGTCCCCAAGTGGGCATTTGAAGGCATAGACGACGTTAGTCTCTTTTAAAGCGTTCTGTTTTGTGTCTGGAGAGTTTCTCATGAGTAGGCTGGCCGTTTTTCTGGTTTTATAGTAAATCGTCAGTTGTATCCTCTGATTTTTGTCTGTAGGGATAACGTTTCTATTAACAATATCTTTCAGGACCCTTTCCTCCGTTTTATGAGCTGTGGAAAAGAAGTTCCTGTAAAATAGTCTAATAGGGGGTATAGGTGTTGTGTTAGTTGTCTCTTCAGAGGTTGCATGGCTTTTCACTTTCCTTCTTATGATGTCTTCGATGAAACCATTGGAGAAGCCGTTATTGACTAGAACCTGCCTTACCCTACAGAGTTCTTCGTCGACTTGCTTCCATTCTGAGCTGTGGCTGAGAGCACGGTCGACGTATGCGTTAACAACACTCCTCTTGTACCTGTCAGGGCAGTCGCTGTTGGCATTTAGGCACATTCCTATGTTTGTTTCCTTAGTGTAGACTGCAGTGTGGAAACCTCCGCCCTTTTCCATGACTGTTACATCTAGAAAAGGCAGCTTCCCATCCTTTTCCGTCTCGTAAGTGAAACGCAGCACGGAACTCTGCTCAAATGCCTCCTTCAGCTCCTGCAGATGTCTGACATCAGGTACCTGTGTAAAAATGTCGTCAACATACCTGCAGTATATGGCCGGTTTCAAGTTCATGTCGACTAAGACTTTTTGCTCGATGGTACCCATGTAGAAGTTTGCAAACAGGACACCTAGGGGAGAACCCATGGCGACCCCATCTACTTGCTTATACATGTGCCCATCCGGGCTCAAGAAGGGTGCCTCTTTAGTACAAGCTTGGAGTAGTTTCCTCAGAATACTTTCTGGCATGTCAAGAGGAGTACAGGCTGGATCACGATACACTCTGTCGGCTATCATTCCGATTGTCTCGTCCACAGGTACGTTGGTAAACAGCGATTCTACGTCCAACGAGGCTCTTATCCCTGTGGCCCGTGTGCCCCGCAGTAAGTCCACAAATTCCTTTGGAGACTTCAGGCTGATGGCGCAAGGAACATAAGGAGTCAGCAGGCCGTTGAGTCGCTTCGCCAGTCTGTACGTGGGTGTGGGTATCTGGCTAATGATTGGCCGAAGTGGGTTTCCAGGCTTGTGCGTCTTGACATTTCCATACGCATATCCAGGTTTATATTCCCCAATGATCTTTGGCAGGTGGAGTCCGGATTTCTTGGCGTTCACAGTTTCGATCAGTTTGTTGACCTTTGCTTTTAATTCGGCTGTAGTGTCCTTCGTTACCCTTTGGAACTTAGTTTGGTCAGAGAGTATGATGTTCATTTTCGCCAGATATTCGTCTTTTTTAAGAATGACATATATTGGCGACTTGTCACCTCTCCTGACAACTATCTCCTTGTTCTCACGAAGGCTTTTAGCTGCCGCTTTAAGCTCGGGGGACAGTATGGTGCTTCTGTAGTTGCCTCGATTCTTTCCTCCTTCTGCAATAAGTTCTGCTTGTAAGGTATCTTTGGTAGTGACCTTCTTATATATATATATATATAAGAAGGTCACAATATATATATATATATATATATATATATATATATATATATATATATATATATATATATATATATATATATATATTATATATATATATATATATATATATATATATATATATATATATATATATATATATATATATATATATATATATATGTCGTACCTAGTAGCCAGAACGCACTTCTCAGCCTACTATACAAGGCCCGATTTGCCTAATAAGCCAAATTTTCCTGAATTAATATATTTTTTCTAACTTTTTTCTTATGAAATGATAAAGCTACCCAATTCATTATGTATGAGGTAAAAAAAAATTTATTGGAGTTAAAATTAACGTAGATATATGACCGAACCTAACCAACCCTACCTAACCTAACCTAACCTATCTTTATAGGTTAGGTTAGGTTAGGTAGCCGAAAAAGTTAGGTTAGGTTAGGTTAGGTAGGTTAGGTAGTCGAAAAACAATTAATTCAAGAAAACTTGGCTTATTAGGCAAATTGGGCCTTGCATAGTAGGCTGAGAAGTGCGTTCTGGCTACTAGGTACGACATATATATATATATATTTATATATATATATATATATATATATATATATATATATATATATATATATATATATATATATATATATATATATATATATATATATATATATATACATACATATATTATACATATATATACATACATATATATACATACATATATATATGTCGTACCTAGTAGCCAGAATGCACTTCTCAGCCTACTATGCAAGGCCCAATTTGCCTAATAGGCCACGTTTTCATGAATTAATTGTTTTTCGACTACCTAACCTACCTAACCTAACCTAACCTAACTTTTTCGGCTACCTAACCTAACCTAACCTACAAAGATATGTTAGGTTAGGTTAGGTAGGGTTGGTTAGGTTCGGTCATATATCTACGATAATTTAAACTCCAATAAAAAAAAATGACCTCATACATAATGAAATGGGTAGCTTTATCATTTCATGAGAAAAAAATTAGAGAAAATATATTAATTCAGGAAAACTTGGCTTATTAGGCAAATGAGGCCTTGCATAGTAGGCCGAAAAGTGCATTCTGGCTACTAGGTACGACATATATATATATATATATATATATATATATATATATATATATATATATATATATATATATATATATATATATATATATATATATATATATATATATATATCTATATATATATGTCGTACCTAGTAGCCAGAACGTACTTCTCGGCCTACTATGCAAGGCCCGATTTGCCTAATAAGCCAAGTTTTCATGAATTAATTGTTTTTCGACTACCTAACCCACCTAACCTAACCTAACCTAACTTTTTCGGCTACCTAACCTAACCTAAACTATAAAGATAGGTTAGGTTAGGTAGGGTTGGTTAGGTTCGGTCAAATATCTACGTTAATTTTAACTCCAATAAAAAAAATTGACCTCATACATAATGAAATGGGTAGCTTTATCATTTCATAAGAAAAAAATTTGAGAAAATATATTAATTCAGGAAAACTTGGCTTATTAGGCAAATCAGGCCTTGCATAGTAGGCCGAGAAGTACGTTCTGGCTACTAGGTACGACATATATATATATATATATATATATATATATATATATATATATATATATATATATATATATATATATATATATATATATGTCGTACCTAGTAGCCAGAACGCACTTCTCAGCCTACTATTCAAGGCCCGATTTGCCTAATAAGCCAAGTTTTCCTGAATTAATATATTTTCTCAAATTTTTTTCTTATGAAATGATGAAGCTACCCATTTCATTATGTATGAGGTCATTTATTTTTTATTGGAGTTAAAATTAACGTAGATATATGACCGAACCTAACCAACCCTACCTAACCTAACCTAACCTATCTTTATAGGTTAGGTTAGGTTAGGTTGCCAAAAAAGTTAGGTTAGGTTAGGTTAGGTAGGTTAGGTAGTCGAAAAACAATTAATTCATGAAAACTTGGCTTATTAGGCAAATCGGGCCTTGAATAGTAGGCTGATAAGTGCGTTCTGGCTACTAGGTACGACATATATATATATATATATATGTCGTACCTAATAGCCAGAACGCACTTCTCAGCCTACTATTCAAGGCCCGATTTGCCTAATAAGCCAAGTTTTCATGAATTAATGTTTTTTCGTCTACCTAACCTACCTAACCTAACCTAACCTAGCTTTTTTTGGCTACCTAACCTAACCTTACCTATAAATATAGGTTAGGTTAGGTTAGGTAGGGTTGGTTAGGTTCGGTCATATATCTACGTTAATTTTAACTCCAATAAAAAAAAATTGACCTCATACATAGAGAAAAGGGTTGCTTTATCATTTCATAAGAAAAAAATTATAGTAAATATATTAATTCAGGAAAACTTGGCTTATTAGGCAAATCGGGCCTTGAATAGTAGGCTGAGAAGTGAGTTCTGGCTACTAGGTACGACATATATATATATATATATATATATATATATATATATATATATATATATATATATATATATATATATATATATATATATATATATATATATATATGTCGTACCTAGTAGCCAGAACTCACTTCTCAGCCTACTATGCATGGCCCGATTTGCCTAATAAGCCTAGTTTTCATGAATTAATGTTTTTTCGACAACCTAACCTACCTAACCTAACCTAACCTAACGTTTTCGGCTACCTAACCTAACCTAACCTATAAAGATAGGTTAGGTTAGGTTAGGTAGGGTTGGTTAGGTTCGGTCATATATCTACGTTAATTTTAACTCCAATAAAAAAAAATTAACCTCATACATAATAAAATGGGTAGCTTTATCATTTCATAAGAAAAAAATTAGAGAAAATATATTAATTCAGTAAAACTTGGCTTATTAGGCAAATCGGGCCTCGCATAGTAGGCTGAGAAGTGAGTTCTGGCTACTAGGTACGACATATATATATATATATATATATATATATATATATATATATATATATATATATATATATATATATATATATATATATATATATATATATATATATATGTCGTACCTAATAGCCAGAACGCACTTCTCAGCCAACTATGCATGGCCCAATTTGCCTAATAAGCCAAGTTTTCATGAATTAATGTTTTTTCGACTACCTAACCTACCTAACCTAACCTAACCTAACTTTTTCTGCTACCTAACCTAACCTAACCGATAGAGATAGGTTAGGTTAGGTTAGGTAGGGTTGGTTAGGTTCGGTCATATATCTACGTTAATTTTAACTTCAATAAAAAAAAATTGACCTCAAACATAATGTAATGGGTAGCTTTATCACTTCATAAGGAAAAAATTAGAAAAAATATATTAATTCAGGAAAACTTGGCTTATTAGGCAAATCGGGCCTTGCATAGTTGGCTGAGAAGTGCGTTCTGGCTATTAGGTACGACATATATATATATATATATATATATATATATATATATATATATATATATATATATAATATATATATATATATATATATATATATATATATATATATATATATATATATATATATATATATATATATATATATATATATATATGTCGTACCTAGTAGCCAGAACTCACTTCTCAGCCTACAATGCAAGGCCCGATTTGCCTAATAAGCCAAGTTTTCCTGAATAAATATATTTTCTCTAATTTTTTTCTTATGAAATGATAAAGCTACCCATTTCATTATGTATGAGGTTAATTTTTTTTATTGGAGTTAAAATTAACGTAGTTATATGACTGAACCTAACCAACCCAACCTAACCTAACCTAACCTATCTTTATAGGATAGGTTTGGTTAGGTAGCCGAAAAAGTTAGGTTAGGTTATGTTAGGTAGGTTAGGTAGTCGAAAAACAAATAATTCATGAAAACTTGGCTTATTAGGCAAATTTGGCCTTGCATAGTAGGCTGAGAAGTGCGTTCTGGCTACTAGGTACGACATATATATATATATATATATATATATATATATATATATATATATATATATATATATATATATATATATATATATATGTCGTACCTAGTAGCCAGAACCCACTTCTCAGCCTACTATTCAAGGCCCGATTTGCCTAATAAGCCAAGTTTTCCTGAATTAATATATTTACTATAATTTTTTTCTTATGAAATGATAAAGCAACCCTTTTCTCTATGTATGAGATCAATTTTTATTTATTGGAGTTAAAATTAACGTAGATATATGACCGAACCTAACCAACCCTACCTAACCTAACCTAACCTATATTTATAGGTAAGGTTAGGTTAGGTAGCCAAAAAAGCTAGGTTAGGTTAGGTTAGGTAGGTTAGGTAGACGAAAAAACATTAATTCATGAAAACTTGGCTTATTAGGCAAATCGGGCCTTGAATAGTAGGCTGAGAAGTGCGTTCTGGCTATTAGGTACGACATATATATATATATATATATATATATATATATATATATATATATATATATATATATATATATATATATATGTCGTACCTAGTAGCCAGAACTCACTTCTCAGCCTACTATTCATGGCCCAATTTGCCTAATAAGCCAAGTTTTCCTGAATTAATATATTTACTATAATTTTTTTCTTATGAAATGATAAAGCAACCCTTTTCTCTATGTATGAGGTCAATTTTTTTTTATTGGAGTTAAAATTAACGTAGATATATGACCGAACCTAACCAACCCTACCTAACCTAACCTAACCTATATTTATAGGTAAGGTTAGGTTAGGTAGCCAAAAAAAGCTAGGTTAGGTTAGGTTAGGTAGGTTAGGTAGACGAAAAAACATTAATTCATGAAAACTTGGCTTATTAGGCAAATCGGGCCTTGAATAGTAGGCTGAGAAGTGCGTTCTGGCTATTAGGTACGACATATATATATATATATATATATATATATATATATATATATATATATATATATATATATATATATATATATATATATATATATATATATGTCGTACCTAGTAGCCAGAACGCACTTCTCAGCCTACTATGCGAGGCCCGATTTGCCTAATAAGCCAAGTTTTCCTGAAATAATATATTTTCTCTAATTTTTTTCTTATGAAATGATAAAGCTACCCATTTCATTATGTATGAGATTAATTTTTTTTTATTTGCGTTAAAATTAACGTAGATATATGACCAAACCTAACCAACCCTACCTAACCTAACCTAACCTATCTCCATAGGTTAGGTTCGGTTAGGTAGCCGAAAAAGTTAGGTTAGGTTAGGTTAGGTAGGTTAGGTTGTCGAAAAAACATTAATTCATGAAAACTTAGCTTATTAGGCAAATCGGGCCTTGCATATTAGGCTGATAAGTGCGTTCTGGCTACTAGGTACGACATATATATATATATATATATATATATATATATATATATATATATATGTATGAATGTATGTATGTATGTATGTATGTATGTATGTGCATGGGCTCGAGTGTTCCACCATAATACACAGAACTGCTGTTGTTACATACCTTTACTATCTAGCACGGGTTGAACTACGTCTGCACTACTCGGGTGAAAAGGATCCACAACGACCGTGCACAAACACGACGCCTTGAAAATGGAGTAAATCTCCCACCATTGATAAAGCTTACCTAATCTCTAATCAGCTCTTGAACAGGTAGTCATGCGGACTGTCACCGGTACACCTCCCACATGCTGGGAGAAGTCACAATAACATGAATTGAAGATATGAAAACTGAAGCACATTCTAGAAGATCGACTTGATAATGGTCCTGGACGGACCGAAACGTCGTTGTCTCATCATCTTCTGATGTGTGGTTTAGTTCTCATACCTTCTCCCACTCCCGGAGTGAGATGGATGAGCCTCATCCATTCACCCCCGAAAAACACCACCTACTAGAGAAGGATTAGTGAACCTCATCAACACCACTTCAATAACACGTCAGCTTCTTCGTTCTTTTTGAAGATCACACCTTATTCTCCACTCCTCTTTCTTCCCCAATCACACAACACTCCTCTTTATCACCCCGACCCCGTTTTCTTCATCCCCAATCTCACATGCCTTATCACATCAGCAGTTTGGGCGCCCTGCAACTGCTCCAAGTGCCACTTCCAACCCATTCCAATCAAGCCATTTTTTTCCATTGATAAGGTCATTATTAACTATTATGTCTAACTCACTCATACTAATAACTCAATTTTAACTCTAACCATCTAGAAAATTAGAATATTTATTTACTCGAGGACGAAGCTATTTTAGTTGTGGCAATGTCGTTGTCCAGGAGAAGCCATTTTTACGATGATATCTTGTTTTTTAAAAGGTCGTCGCTCACGACCGATGATATTTAAAGACTATGTTTTGGAAAAGTCTTCGTCCTAGCATAATCCTTTCACCGAAGAAATTGTGAAAAAGTCGTCGTTCAGGCACAGTCCTTTTAGTTACAATATTAAAAAAAAAAAATAGTGTTCATGGGATAGCCATTTTAACGACGATATTATGAAAAAGTCGACTTTTTAGGAGAGCTATATAGACTGAGAGATAAAGACTGAGAGTCAGAGAGAGCGAGACACACAGAGAAAGATACATGTCAATCACAAACCTCCAATGTAGAGCATGAATGCAACAGAAATTAATGAGGAAATGTGCGTACTGCTAGCCCCCATGCATCTGCCCTTCAACATCGAAGAGTCATTTTGACAGGCATTTCTATATATCTATTCTACAAAGGGAGGCACTTAACATTGCCGGGTCTGTCTGTCTGGCTCCCCTCTGTCCATCTTTATATCCCTTCACCTATCTATACAAACATTTATCCATCAATCTATGCATCTATCTTTCCATCTGTCCATCCATCAATTTACCTACTGTCTGTCTCTTTCTCTGACTTAGCCTCTCACTTTGTCTATCTGTTTATTAGCCTCTCACGGTGTGTCTCTGTTTCTGTGTCAGTCTTTATCTCTGTGTGTCTCAGTCTCTTTCTCTTTTATAAAAAATATTACTCTAATGTGCCTGTGGTCGCCAGTGAGAGGAGCTCGGTGGTGATAATACTGAAAATAGAATAGTAACCTCCTGCTCTTATAACGCACCGTGGCTTGAGATTGTTTTGATGCTGTTGAAAAATTGTCTGCGTCATGCTGATATGTCTAACCTCCATATATATATATATATATATATATATATATATATATATATATATATATATATATATATATATATATATATATATATATATATATATATATATATATATATATATATATATATATATATATATATATATATATATATATATATATATATATATATATATATATATATATATATATACTGTATATATATATATCTATATATATATATATATATATATATATATATATATATATATATATATATATATATATGTATATATATATATATATATATATATATATATATAAATATATATATATATATATATATATATATATATATATATATATATATATATATATATATATATATATATATATATATATATATATATATATATATACATGTATATGTCTTACCTACAAATGGTAGGTTAGAGATATATATGAATGAGATTGGGTGGATATAATTAGGATCTGCCTTATATGAGCCAATAGGCCTTCTGCAGTTACCTTCATCCTTATGTTCTTATGTTATGGACAAATTATTTACAACAGAAAATTTATTTTTATTTTCCCACTATCAGTGAATATAATGGTGTATATTATTATATGAAGCTTTTTTTTAAGTTTGTTCTTAAAATATTTAGCTGTGGAGCTGGTAGGCAGCGCCAAAAATCGCCATGGATGTCTGAATGTTACACTGGCACGCTGTTCCCTTTTGAACTCTGGCGACCTCAACCATCCTATGTTCATCCCATTCAATTGGGAATTGGCATTCTCTATGCCAATTTGGGTGAGGCTAGACCAAACCGCTTGACCTCCAACTCTGAACAGACAGACAGACATTTCTTCCTATAGCATAGACCAGGGGGATACCCGTCGTTAACAGGGTCTGTCTGTTTGTCTCTCATCTGTCCATCTATCTATCCATCCATCTATCCCTCTGTTTACCTGTCAATTCAGATATCTATCTATCCGTGTATTTCTCAATCTATCAAGCCAATCATCTGTGTATCCACCTATCCATCCATCTGTCTCTCTATTTACCTGTCTATTCAGCTATCTATCCATCTGTGTATTCCTCAATCAATCAAGCCAATCATCTATGTATCTACTTATCCATACATCTATCTACCCATCTATCTGTCCATCTAGTTGTCGGTCTATCTATCCAATCATCAAATAATACTTTTATTTAAAAATTTATATATTCATCTGTCCATCCATATACCCATCTAACCCTCCGTATATTTATATCTTTATCAACCTATCTGTTTATCCGTCTATCCACTCACCTAAATATTCATTTATCCACCTGTCCTTCTAATCTTCTATCAATCTATCCATCATTCTATCTATAATCTACCTATAGCTAGACTAGCAGGGATACCCGTCGTTGCTCTCTGTCCATGTATCCATCCAAATTTACTTCCATCCATCTATCTATCCTTCCATCTGTCCATCTCTCAGTTCATTTGTCAATATATCTTTCCAGCTACCGATCATTCTTGCTTTCTATTCATCCAACTTTGCAGCCATCTATCCATCAATCAATCTGTTCATCTAGCATTCTATCCATCAATACATCCAGCCATCTATCCATCAATCTATCTGCCCATCTATCCATCAATCTATCTGTCCATCTATCCATCAATCTATTTTTCCATCTATCCATCAATCTATCTGTCCATCTATCCATCAATCTATCTGTCCATCCATCCATCAATCTATCTGTCCATCTATCCATCAATCTATCTGTCCAACTATTTTTCTATCCATCTAGCTTCCTATTCATGTAGCTTTCTATCCCTCTATCTTTCCTTCATCTTGCTATGTATCTGTAGTATAATCATTCGTAGTCACAAATATGGAATTTCTTAAATGGTTAATTGAAAATGTCATAATATGTAATAGCCAAGTATACCAATTAACACCAACATTAAAGCAAAAGCTCCCACTGACACCCCCCCCCCCCCCATTTAATGTGATGTAATATGGTACTGCAGTTGTACTGGACAGTGGCAATGTCACACGCACACTAAAATAAAGGTAAAAACATTTGCAATGGCCTTAGCAGTGTGAGAATTGGGCAAGAGTGAAAATAATACTCAATCAAAAAATTATATAACAAATTTACTCTAAAATAAGGATAAACAAATAACATCTGAATTAAAAAAAACTGACTTACACCTCTTGACTGATACACAGTAGCTAAATAACATATGAAAAATTACGTTAATACAAAGACAATAAAACTTGTGATACTGACTAGTTACACTATAAAAACACCACAACCTAGTGAAGGGAAGGGAACTATCAGGGAAAAGTGCCAAACCCTTATGACTATACAGCGCTGGGAAGGGGTCGGGATAAGGATTTGGGATGGAACAGGAGTGGGGAAGAAGGGATAATGCCCAAACACTTGGACGGAACGGGGATTGAACGCCGACCTGCATGAAGCGAGCTTGTCGTTCTACCGTCCAGCTAATATCGTAATCGTAAGAGCTTGTAATGACCTTTTCTAAAGCACCTGAAGAGAGGCTGAAGTTGTTGGGGGTAGTGTAAAAGTAGTTAGGATAACAGAAGGAGTAGTTAGAAGTATTAAATATGCCATTACTAAAATAAAAAGAAACGGTGTGATTAATGTATTCAAAATAGTAACTGGAATCCACAAAATCGATAAGGAAGAATTCCTGAAACCTGAAGTTTCAAGAACAAGAGGTTATAAATTAATAATAACTAAACGCAGCTGCCAAAAATATATGAAAATTCACTTTCGCAAACAGTGGTAGACAGTTGAAACAAATGAGAAGGTTGTGGAGGTCAAAACTGTCAGTAGTTTCAAAGCGTTATATGACAAAACACCACGAGTGTAACTCTCATCCTGTTCCTACACTTAAGTAATTATCAGGACCCCTGACAGGACAAACATATTAAAACAATTTAAAGGATAAACAATAATATAAAACTTATTGTTTTATTTGAATTTATTTTTTAGTAATATATATTACTTTCATATTTTGTGCCGCTTACAAATAGTAAAGACAGCTAATGAAGTCCCAATATACAGAAAGGGCGACATGCAGTAGGGACTGAACTGCAGGCTTTTGTTCCTAACTTGTCTATCATGCAAGGTGATGGAGAAGTTTTCAGTTGAATATAGTTCTGGGGACCATTCAGGCTTGTTCGCAAATATATATATATATATATATATATATATATATATATATATATATATATATATATATATATATATATATATATATATATATATATATATATATATATATATGCGAACAAGCCTGAATGGTCCCCATGACTATATGCAACTGAAAACTCACACCCCAGAAGTGATTCGAACCCATACTGCCGGGAGCAACGCAACTGGTATGTACAGGACGCCTTAATCTGCTTGACCATCACGACCTTACATAAGGAAGTGATAGCCGAAGCTATTTGAACCACTTCCCCGCCGGCACTCGGATAGTAATCTTGGGCATAGCATTTTATCAAATCACCTCATTCTTTGGGGCACACGTCAGGAACACAAAGGCAAACAAGCCTGAATGGTCCCCAGGACTATATGCAACTGAAAACTTACACCCCAGAAGTGACTCAAACCCATACTGCCAGGAGCAACGCAACTGGTGATAAAATGCTATGCCCAAGATTACCATCCGAGTGCCGGCGGGGAAGTGGTTCAAATAGCTTCGGCTATCACTTCGCTTCGGCTCATGTATATATATATATATATATATATATATATATATATATATATATATATATATATATATATATATATATATATATATATATATATATATATATATATGTCGTACCTAGTTGCCAGAACTCACTTCTCAGCCTACTATTCAAGGCCCGATTTGCCTAATAAGCCAAGTTTTCATGAATTAATTGTTTTTCGACTACCAAACCTACCTAACCTAACCTAATCTAACTTTTTCGGCTACCTAACCTAACCTAACTTATAAAGATAGGTTAGGTTAGGTTAGGTAGGGTTGGTTAGGTTCGGTCATATATCTACGTTAATTTTAACTCCAATAAAAAAAAAATGACCTTATACATAATGAAATGGGTAGCTTTATCATTTCATCAGAAAAAAATTAGAGAAAATATATTAATTCAGGAAAACTTGGCTTATTAGGCAAATCGGGCCTTGCATAGTAGGCTGAGAAGTGCGTTCTGGCTACTAGGTACGACATATATATATATATATATATATATATATATATATATATATATATATATATATATATATATATATATATATATATATTATTAAATATGACCGAAAAAGTAAGATTAATAATTCTAACACGAATTTTCTCAATCTTTCGTACATTACGCTTCACTGTTGGAGGTAAATCAAAAATCACTTCTCCAAAATTCATTTTTATTTCTAGTCTGACGCGACACGGGCGCGTTTCGTAAAACTTATTACATTTTCAAAGACTTCACAAATACACAACTGATTAGAACTTACGTCTCTCTGATATTATATCTACATTTGAGTGAGGTGGGAAGGATGATGTGGTATTAACACAAGACAGAACAGGGGATATTAATAGGGTATTAAAAGTATCAACACAAGACAGAACAGAAACAATGGGTTTTGAATAGAAGTGTTTGTAGAAAGCCTATTGGTCCATATTTCTTGATGCTTCTATATTGGAGCGGAGTCTTGAGGTGGGTAGAATATAGTTGTGCAATAATTGGCTGTTGATTGCTGGTGTTGACTTCTTGATGTGTAGTGCCTCGCAAACGTCAAGCCGCCTGCTATCGCTGTATCTATCAATGATTTCTGTGTTGTTTACTAGGATTTCTCTGGCGATGGTTTGGTTATGGGAAGAGATTATATGTTCCTTAATGGAGCCCTGTTGCTTATGCATCGTTAAACGCCTAGAAAGAGATGTTGTTGTCTTGCCTATATACTGGGTTTTTTGGAGCTTACAGTCCCCAAGTGGGCATTTGAAGGCATAGACGACGTTAGTCTCTTTTAAAGCGTTCTGTTTTGTGTCTGGAGAGTTTCTCATGAGTAGGCTGGCCGTTTTTCTGGTTTTATAGTAAATCGTCAGTTGTATCCTCTGATTTTTGTCTGTAGGGATAACGTTTCTATTAACAATATCTTTCAGGACCCTTTCCTCCGTTTTATGAGCTGTGGAAAAGAAGTTCCTGTAAAATAGTCTAATAGGGGGTATAGGTGTTGTGTTAGTTGTCTCTTCAGAGGTTGCATGGCTTTTTACTTTCCTTCTTATGATGTCTTCGATGAAACCATTGGAGAAGCCGTTATTGACTAGAACCTGCCTTACCCTACAGAGGTAAACCCCAACGATGCATAAGCAACAGGGCTCCATTAAGGAACATATAATCTCTTCCCATAACCAAACCATCGCCAGAGAAATCCTAGTAAACAACACAGAAATCATTGATAGATACAGCGATAGCAGGCGGCTTGACGTTTGCGAGGCACTACACATCAAGAAGTCAACACCAGCAATCAACAGCCAATTATTGCACAACTATATTCTACCCACCTCAAGACTCCGCTCCAATATAGAAGCATCAAGAAATATGGACCAATAGGCTTTCTACAAACACTTCAATTCAAAACCCATTGTTTCTGTTCTGTCTTGTGTTGATACTTTTAATACCCTATTAATATCCCCTGTTCTGTCTTGTGTTAATGCCACATCATCCTTCCCACCTCACTCAAATGTAGATATAATATCAGAGAGACGTAAGTTCTAATCAGTTGTGTATTTGTGAAGTCTTTGAAAATGTAATAAGTTTTACGAAACGCGCCCGTGTCGCGTCAGACTAGAAATAAAAATGAATTTTGGAGAAGTGATTTTTGATTTACCTCCAACAGTGAAGCGTAATGTACGAAAGATTGAGAAAATTCGTGTTAGAATTATTAATCTTACTTTTTCGGTCATATTTAATAATATATGTCTACAGGAAAGACTGCTACCAAAATATACTAATATATATATATATATATATATATATATTAGTATATTTTGGTAGCAGTCTTTCCTGTAGACATATATTATTAAATATGACCGAAAAAGTAAGATTAATAATTCTAACACGAATTTTCTCAATCTTTCGTACATTACGCTTCACTGTTGGAGGTAAATCAAAAATCACTTCTCCAAAATTCATTTTTATTTCTAGTCTGACGCGACACGGGCGCGTTTCGTAAAACTTATTACATTTTCAAAGACTTCACAAATACACAACTGATTAGAACTTACGTATCTCTGCTATTATATCTACATTTGAGTGAGGTGGGAGGGATGATGTGGCATATAGTGATGTGGCATTAACACAAGACAGAACATGAGGGGATATTAATAGGGTATTAAAAGTATCAACACAAGACAGAACAGAAACAATGGGTATTGAATAGAAGTGTTTGTAGAAAGCCTATTGGTCCATATTTCTTGATGCTTCTATATTGGAGCGGAGTCTTGAGGTGGGTAGAATATAGTTGTGCAATAATTGGCTGTTGATTGCTGGTGTTGACTTCTTGATGTGTAGTGCCTCGCAAACGTCAAGCCGCCTGCTATCGCTGTATCTATCGATGATTTCTGTGTTGTTTACTAGGATTTCTCTGGCGATGGTTTGGTTATGGGAAGAGATTAAATGTTCCTTAATGGAGCCCTGTTGCTTATGCATCGTTAAACGCCTAGAAAGAGATGTTGTTGTCTTGCCTATATACTGGGTTTTTTGGAGCTTACAGTCCCCAAGTGGGCATTTGAAGGCAAAGACGACGTTAGTCTCTTTTAAAGCGTTCTGTTTTGTGTCTGGAGAGTTTCTCATGAGTAGGCTGGCCGTTTTTCTGGTTTTATAGTAAATCGTCAGTTGTATCCTCTGATTTTTGTCTGTAGGGATAACGTTTCTATTAACAATATCTTTCAGGACCCTTTCCTCCGTTTTATGAGCTGTGGAAAAGAAGTTCCTGTAAAATAGTCTAATAGGGGGTATAGGTGTTGTGTTAGTTGTCTCTTCAGAGGTTGCATGGCTTTTCACTTTCCTTCTTATGATGTCTTCGATGAAACCATTGGAGAAGCCGTTATTGACTAGAACCTGCCTTACCCTACAGAGTTCTTCGTCGACTTGCTTCCATTCTGAGCTGTGGCTGAGAGCACGGTCGACGTATGCGTTAACAACACTCCTCTTGTACCTGTCAGGGCAGTCGCTGTTGGCATTTAGGCACATTCCTATGTTTGTTTCCTTAGTGTAGACTGCAGTGTGGAAACCTCCGCCCTTTTCCATGACTGTTACATCTAGAAAAGGCAGCTTCCCATCCTTTTCCGTCTCGTAAGTGAAACGCAGCACGGAACTCTGCTCAAATGCCTCCTTCAGCTCCTGCAGATGTCTGACATCAGGTACCTGTGTAAAAATGTCGTCAACATACCTGCAGTATATGGCCGGTTTCAAGTTATATGGAGGACCTATGGCAATTCCACGGCCAAGAGATGGCTTCCTGAACCTTGCAGGAATTAACCTCACTGAGGATCAAGTCACTCTCCTAAACCTGGGCATAAACTGTCATGTTATGTCCAGACCGAGTGAAATGGCCCGGAAAGTAGAGTTGGAAATTCTGTTGGACGACATATTCGACCTCGAGACACAAAAGAAGGTCACTACCAAAGATACCTTACAAGCAGAACTTATTGCAGAAGGAGGAAAGAATCGAGGCAACTACAGAAGCACCATACTGTCCCCCGAGCTTAAAGCGGCAGCTAAAAGCCTTCGTGAGAACAAGGAGATAGTTGTCAGGAGAGGTGACAAGTCGCCAATATATGTCATTCTTAAAAAAGACGAATATCTGGCGAAAATGAACATCATACTCTCTGACCAAACTAAGTTCCAAAGGGTAACGAAGGACACTACAGCCGAATTAAAAGCAAAGGTCAACAAACTGATCGAAACTGTGAACGCCAAGAAATCCGGACTCCACCTGCCAAAGATCATTGGGGAATATAAACCTGGATATGCGTATGGAAATGTCAAGACGCACAAGCCTGGAAACCCACTTCGGCCAATCATTAGCCAGATACCCACACCCACGTACAGACTGGCGAAGCGACTCAACGGCCTGCTGACTCCTTATGTTCCTTGCGCCTTCAGCCTGAAGTCTCCAAAGGAATTTGTGGACTTACTGCGGGGCACACGGGCCACAGGGATAAGAGCCTCGTTGGACGTAGAATCGCTGTTTACCAACGTACCTGTGGACGAGACAATCGGAATGATAGCCGACAGAGTGTATCGTGATCCAGCCTGTACTCCTCTTGACATGCCAGAAAGTATTCTGAGGAAACTACTCCAAGCTTGTACTAAAGAGGCACCCTTCTTGAGCCCGGATGGGCACATGTATAAGCAAGTAGATGGGGTCGCCATGGGTTCTCCCCTAGGTGTCCTGTTTGCAAACTTCTACATGGGTACCATCGAGCAAAAAGTCTTAGTCGACATGAACTTGAAACCGGCCATATACTGCAGGTATGTTGCCGACATTTTTACACAGGTACCTGATGTCAGACATCTGCAGGAGCTGAAGGAGGCATTTGAGCAGAGTTCCGTGCTGCGTTTCACTTACGAGACGGAAAAGGATGGGAAGCTGCCTTTTCTAGATGTAACAGTCATGGAAAAGGGCGGAGGTTTCCACACTGCAGTCTACACTAAGGAAACAAACATAGGAATGTGCCTAAATGCCAACAGCGACTGCCCTGACAGGTACAAGAGGAGTGTTGTTAACGCATACGTCGACCGTGCTCTCAGCCACAGCTCAGAATGGAAGCAAGTCGACGAAGAACTCTGTAGGGTAAGGCAGGTTCTAGTCAATAACGGCTTCTCCAATGGTTTCATCGAAGACATCATAAGAAGGAAAGTGAAAAGCCATGCAACCTCTGAAGAGACAACTAACACAACACCTATACCCCCTATTAGACTATTTTACAGGAACTTCTTTTCCACAGCTCATAAAACGGAGGAAAGGGTCCTGAAAGATATTGTTAATAGAAACGTTATCCCTACAGACAAAAATCAGAGGATACAACTGACGATTTACTATAAAACCAGAAAAACGGCCAGCCTACTCATGAGAAACTCTCCAGACACAAAACAGAACGCTTTAAAAGAGACTAACGTCGTCTATGCCTTCAAATGCCCACTTGGGGACTGTAAGCTCCAAAAAACCCAGTATATAGGCAAGACAACAACATCTCTTTCTAGGCGTTTAACGATGCATAAGCAACAGGGCTCCATTAAGGAACATTTAATCTCTTCCCATAACCAAACCATCGCCAGAGAAATCCTAGTAAACAACACAGAAATCATCGATAGATACAGCGATAGCAGGCGGCTTGACGTTTGCGAGGCACTACACATCAAGAAGTCAACACCAGCAATCAACAGCCAATTATTGCACAACTATATTCTACCCACCTCAAGACTCCGCTCCAATATAGAAGCATCAAGAAATATGGACCAATAGGCTTTCTACAAACACTTCTATTCAATACCCATTGTTTCTGTTCTGTCTTGTGTTGATACTTTTAATACCCTATTAATATCCCCTCATGTTCTGTCTTGTGTTAATGCCACATCACTATATGCCACATCATCCCTCCCACCTCACTCAAATGTAGATATAATAGCAGAGATACGTAAGTTCTAATCAGTTGTGTATTTGTGAAGTCTTTGAAAATGTAATAAGTTTTACGAAACGCGCCCGTGTCGCGTCAGACTAGAAATAAAAATGAATTTTGGAGAAGTGATTTTTGATTTACCTCCAACAGTGAAGCGTAATGTACGAAAGATTGAGAAAATTCGTGTTAGAATTATTAATCTTACTTTTTCGGTCATATTTAATAATAAATATATATATATATATATATACATATATATATACATATATATACATATATATACATATATATATATACATATATATACATATATATACATATATATATATACATATACATATGTCGTACCTAGTAGCCAGAACGCCCTTCTGAGCCTACTATGCAAAGCCCGATTTGCCTAATAAGCCAAGTTTTTATGAATTAATTGTTTTTCGACTACCTAACCTAACCTAACCTAACGTTTTCGGCTACCTAACCTAACCTAACCTATAAAGATAGGTTAGGTTAGGTTAGGTAGGGTTGGTTAGGTTCGGTCATATATCTACGTTAATTTTAACTCCAATAAAAAAAAATTGACTTCATACATAATGAAATGGGTAGCTTTATCATTTCATAAGAAAAAAATTAGAGAAAATATATTTATTCAGAAAACTTGGCTTATTAGGCAAATCGGGCCTTGCATAGTAGGCTGAGAAGTGCGTTCTGGCTACTAGGTACGACATATATATATATATATATATATATATATATATATATATATATATATATATATATATATATATATATAACTGAAAACTCACACCCCAGAAGTGACTCGAACCCATACTCCCAGAAGCAACGCAACTGGTATGTACAAGACGCCTTAATCCACTTGACCATCACGACCGGACAAAATGAGGTGATAGCCGAGGCTATTTGAACCACCCCACCGCCGGCACTCGGATAGTTATCTTGGGCATAGCATTTTACCAAATCACCTCATTCTTAGGGGCATTCTTAGGGGGTGATTTGGTAAAATGCTATGCCCAAGATAACTATCCGAGTGCCGGCGGTGGGGTGGTTCAAATAGCCTCGGCTATCACCTCATTTTGTCCGGTCGTGATGGTCAAGTGGATTAAGGCGTCTTGTACATACCAGTTGCGTTGCTTCTGGGAGTATGGGTTCGAGTCACTTCTGGGGTGTGAGTTTTCAGTTGCATATTGTCCAGGGGACCATTCTGGCTTGTTCGCATATATATATATATATATATATATATATATATATATATATATATATATATATATATATATATATATATATTGGTTAGGTTAGGTAGTGTTGGTTAGGTTCGGTCATATATCTACGTTAATTTTACCTCCAATAAAAAAAAATTAACCTCATACATCATGAAATGGGTAGCTTTATCATTTCATAAGAAAAAAATTAGAGAAAATATATTAATAAAGGAAAACTTATCTTATTAGGCAAACCGGGCCTTGCATAGTAGGCTCAGAAGTGAGTTCTGGCTACTAGGTACGACATATATATATATATATATATATATATATATATATATATATATATATATATATATATATATATATATATATATATATATATATATATATTGTGACGATAATCTCCTTCAAGAGATTGAGCCTGCTCTTCCCTCCACAAATACGTCGTTACATCTATATAAAACTACTATGGAAGAAATGTCCAACAACGACAACAACACCAGCAAGGTTTGCCAGAGCGCAAAACGTATGCAGCCAGGGACACCTGCTCAGACTCAAACCGCCAAACTACCCGTCTTACTGCCGGCTCCTCGCTGATTGGTCGCCGGTCTGGCTGCAACTGCACTCGCCCACCATACTACTTGATGTCTGGGGCCGCCACGACCTCAGTCCTCAGAATATTCAGTGCTTTCACACAGTTAACACTTCTCCCTGCTAGACGTAAGCTTTGGCGTACGTGTAATAAGAGAGGTGATAGCTTAAAGCCGATATTCTCGCACCTCTCATTTTTTGTATATTGCACTTCTTGTTATTTTGCTCACTTGTCTTAACGTAACTTTTCATTGTGTCATTTAATTATTCTTATTATTTTGATTGATTGATTTTATTATACGAATTTGTAAGTCCATTTTATTCATGTTTTGATTTATTTAACGTAATTAAAATTCCATTGTTAAATTTTACTTGTGTTTTGTGTGTCTTCTCCTTACCTTACCACAGACGAAGTTCCAGATTTTCTATTTTTTTTTATACTATGTGACGAGGCCATACCCCTAGCTTTGAACAGCCGAACACCAACGCGTTACCGTCACATATTATATGGGGGCCTGTCCGGGATCTTCACTCAGGTACTGGTGCCAAGTGGTAATTTATGGTAAGTGTATTTAACTTTGTTAACGTAGCTTTTACTATTTTTCATATTCAATTTCATTTTTATATGGTGCGGTGTATTGTGCATTACGAGAGTAACATATAGTGAAGGTGAGACAACTTTTGATTACGTGGTGACTGTAGGCCGCAGTCATACTCTTAATTGGTCATCTCTCCCTCCGTGTTATTACTCGTGTTTACCATCTTTGTCCCTTGGATATTTCTCATTTTTGACAGATCATCATATTGGTACCCTTGTACTGTGGTCTGCCCCGGGTCAAGAGTATCCAATCTTCTGCAATCTGACTGTAGGAGGACAAAGAGGGCCATAGTTCCTCTAGCTCGAACTGTAGTTGCTGAATTGGGACCTCAGCAGCAGTTCTCGTCACCAGTTGACACCTCGCACCCCTACACGTCAGTCAGAGATGATGATACATACAATGGTAGGGAATTAGCTTACTTTTTCAGAGCACAAAAGTTCGCTAATTCTGTAAGTATCATATTAATTTAAGTAGGAAAAACTTGCTTTATGTCCTATAGAGACTTGGCAAGGTATGCCTACATCCTTGGACTACCAATTTTACTTTTGAGGCAATTTACTGTTTCATTTGTTTTCGAAACTCTGTTTCATTTGTTAGTAGGATTTTCTTGCCCTTATCCTCTTACATGAGTACCGGGTACAAGATTTCCTGCGCCCTTGATTTAATTTAATCATTTAACATCTTTTACTTAACTTTAATTGTTAAAGATCTCACAGGATAGGTACCAGTTGCCACGTTGTCCTGTTTCTGACATTCACTATTGAATATTCGTGTACCTTTATTTGCTAATTTCACCATGTTTCGTCTCCAAGCTTTCCGTGCAAATCCAGCAGGTGAAATAGGGACTTTAAGTCGTGCCAAGAGGACTGAATTACAAACTCTTGCACATGAGTATCAACTAGAAGTTCCCTACCAAGCCAACAAAAACGACCTACACAACCTGTTGCTGGATTACTATTTAGAGCAAGGTAAGATAGACTCTGAAACTCATGAAACTTACTATATTGCAGATAAAACTGATTTGGCAACGCTGAAACTCAAACTAGAGCTGGCCAAGATTGAACGCGAGCAGCAAAGGGAAGCCCTCGAACAACAAGAACGAGCTGCTGCCATACGATGGGAAGAACAAGAACGTGAGATTGCCTTACTCCAGGAGCGGGAACGAGTACAGCTTGAAACACTCCAGGAGCGAGAACGCTTACGGCTTGAAACCAAACAACGCGAGTTGGAGATGCAACGCGAACATGACAAGCAACAAGCGACTCTGGCTCTAGAGTGTCGTCAACGCGAAATCGCCTTGGAAACTTCACACTTCACTCAACGCCAGCAAGCTACTGCCAATCTTCCCGTCAGTTTTAATATATCACATGCAAGTAAGTTAATGCCATCCTTTGTAGAAGCAGAAGTTGATGTGTTCTTTACCACCTTTGAAACCCTTGCTAATCAACTCAGTTGGCCTGTCGACCAATGGGCCACACTTCTCAGAGTCCATCTTACAGGTAGAGCTGCAGTCACACTCAGTACTCTGGCGTCTGAGAATGACTACCCGACTCTGAAACAAGCAGTGTTGGACGCCTACCTCCTCTCTACTGAAAGTTATAGAAGGAAATTCCGTGACCACCTGAAGGCAAGTACCACTACCTTCCTTGAGTTTGCTAACACGAAACGGAGATATTTCATGAAATGGCTGGAAGCAGCACATGTCTCTACTTTTACAGAACTCGTCAACCTGATGCTTGTTGAAGAATTCTTGAGACGTGTGCCGCCTCCTGTCCGCCTCTACTTAGCAGATAAAGAAGAAACCGACTACCTGAAGTGTGCTAAGTCGGCTGACACTTACAGCCTCATCCACCGGCTGACACCCGAACCATCCTCCAGTAAGAAGTCGTGGTACAGTTACGAGAAAGTGAGCCCCGATCAAGCTGGTTCACAACTGTACTGCAAGTATTGTAGACTCTATGGACATACCATAGACAAGTGTGGTAAGTCTCAATACAAGGGAACCACTGACCAACAAAAACCCAAACCAACTCCTCCTAAGTCCGGTAAGCCTGTGATGAATGTTGGTGTTAATGTTAATGATCTTTCTCTTTTCAGTAACCACCTGTATACTGGAACTGTCTCTGCCAACGGTTCAAATCCGGAGGGACGTTTCAAATTGAAGATCTTGAGGGACACAGCGGCTCTACAATCGATCATCTTGAAGTCGGCTGTGCCCAACATCACCTACACCGGAGAAACTGTCTTCATCACTGACCTCACTGCTACCACTCCATACCCTCTCGCCAGAGTCCACCTGGATTGTCCCTACGTGAACGGGGAAGTCCAAGTCGCCGTCAGGGAAAAGCCTTTTCCCATGCCTGGAGTGCAACTTCTCCTAGGCAACGACTTGGCAGAAGACCTGCAACCGACCAACCTGATTGTCATGGACAAACCCCAGGTGTGTAACTCTGTGCCAATAAACCCTATTCTAGAGTATGTTCCAGCAGAGGTTCAAGAGAGTGATGAAGTTTCTCCTCCGGTTCTCGTGACCACCCGTGCACAAGCCGCACGTCCACAGCCAGCTGACTCTACTGCTACCGCTGTCCCTCAAGACCCTCAGAAACTACCCCCGCATCTGACCAAGTTGGAGTTCCGTAAGTTGCAGAGGGAAGATCTTACTTTAACACCATTGTTTTTCCAGGCTGAGACTCAACCCGACAGTATTCCTGGGTTCTTCCTAGAGAACGACTTGCTCTACCGCAGATATAGACCCAGTAAACTGAAGGAGGAGGACGATTGGGCCAACATCGAACAACTTGTGATTCCTACCAGCCTGCGGCCCACTATTCTACACCT
Organism: Procambarus clarkii; assembly: GCF_040958095.1. Lineage (NCBI taxonomy): Eukaryota > Metazoa > Arthropoda > Malacostraca > Decapoda > Cambaridae > Procambarus > Procambarus clarkii. The sequence continues at coordinate 9,320,800 of NC_091165.1, forward strand.
GGCCCACGGAGCACTATCCCACTACGGCTTCAACAAGACTTACCATGGAATTCGTCAAGACTACTACTGGCCAGGTATGGTAAATAACGTCAAACAGTACGTTAAACAGTGTCATACATGTCAGATGGCAGGCAAACCGAACATCTCCATTCCCAGAGCGCCACTGATTCCCATACAGGTGCCTGCGGAACCTTTCCACAGACTCATAATAGACTGTGTTGGTCCTTTACCTCGGACCAGTTCGGGTAACGCCTACATCCTAACCATCCTGTGTCCTACCACCAGATTTCCCATAGCAGTTCCAGTGAAGAACATCACGGCTGCTACGGTTATAAAACATCTATTGAAGATCTTCACTCAATACGGATTTCCCAGGGAGATTCAGAGCGACTGTGGTACCAACTTCACCAGTGATCTCTTCAAAAGGACACTGGAGGAGTTCAACATCAAACAGGTATTGTCCAGCCCCTATCATCCTGCTTCACAGGGTTCTCTTGAACGTAGTCATCAGACTATCAAAGCTCTCTTGAAAAAGTTTTGTAGTGAAACCTCTAAGGATTGGGATAAGCAGATTGACCTTATAATGTGTATTTACAGAAGTCTCCCCAATGAGTCCCTAGGAGTATCTCCTTATGAGATGCTCTACGGCCGTAAGTGCCGTACTCCCCTTAAGGCTTTCAAAGACTCTCTCCGAGATGCCACCTTCAGTGAGCATCAGAATGTGCCCCAGTTTCTTCAAAACCTTCAACACATTCTAGAGAGAGTCCACCGTTTTGCCCATGATAATCTATTGAAAGCCCAGGAGAGAATGAAGACTCATTACGACCAGACCAGCAAAGTAAGAAAATTCAAGCCGGGAGACTTCGTCCTTGCATACTTCCCTATCCCAGGTTCACCTTTACAAAACAGATTTTCAGGACCCTACCGCGTCAAAGAGTGCAGGAATAACAACAACTACGTAATAGAGACTCCAGATAGGCGGCGGAAGACCCAGCTGTGCCACGTCAACCTCCTGAAGCAATATAATGGTACTCCTCCCACTGTCCTGATTAACTGTTCTACCTTCACAGAACCCTACATCTACAGTGAGACCTTCCCAGCTTCTCCTCCCGAAAGCACTGACAAGGAGTCAGCGCTTTCTAATTCTGAAATCCTTAATGATCTTCCCAAATACTTTCAGGATAATAATCGTGCTCCTTTGCCATATTCTAATTCCACTCTCACCTCGTCAGATAAGCCCTTCATCCTCCATGTCGACGCCAGTGGTACCGACGTTGGTGGTGTCGTGATGCAGCAACGAGGCGAGGAGAATACACCTGTCAGCGACTACTGCTACAAGGAACTACGGAACAATTGGCAAGGAGCTACTCTTCCTCATCCTGAAGCTCCAGCACTTCACTCCACACCTGAAAAGTGCTCGGTCCACCATCAACACGGACCACACCACCCTACACCTCCTGCAGCACGCCCACTTCTCATTTCAACGTCTTCTACTATGGGCTTGCTAACTGCAGAAATTCAACCTGGAGACACGCTATACCAAGATTCTGATAACACCATAGCCGATGCCCTCTCCAGAGTTTATGAAGTAGAAGCGACTCCATCCATTACTCCACCACATAACGACATACTTCTTCCAGAACCGCAGGCTTCGGGGGAGAGTTGTGACGATAATCTCCTTCAAGAGATTGAGCCTGCTCTTCCCTCCACAAATACGTCGTTACATCTATATAAAACTACTATGGAAGAAATGTCCAACAACGACAACAACACCAGCAAGGTTTGCCAGAGCGCAAAACGTATGCAGCCAGGGACACCTGCTCAGACTCAAACCGCCAAACTACCCGTCTTACTGCCGGCTCCTCGCTGATTGGTCGCCGGTCTGGCTGCAACTGCACTCGCCCACCATACTACTTGATGTCTGGGGCCGCCACGACCTCAGTCCTCAGAATATTCAGTGCTTTCACACAGTTAACACTTCTCCCTGCTAGACGTAAGCTTTGGCGTACGTGTACTAAGAGAGGTGATAGCTTAAAGCCGATATTCCCGCACCTCTCATTTTTTGTATATTGCACTTCTTGTTATTTTGCTCACTTGTCTTAACGTAACTTTTCATTGTGTCATTTAATTATTCTTATTATTTTGATTGATTGATTTTATTATACGAATTTGTAAGTCCATTTTATTCATGTTTTGATTTATTTAACGTAATTAAAATTCCATTGTTAAATTTTACTTGTGTTTTGTGTGTCTTCTCCTTACCTTACCACAGACGAAGTTCCAGATTTTCTATTTTTTTTTATACTATGTGACGAGGCCATACCCCTAGCTTTGAACAGCCGAACACCAACGCGTTACCGTCACAATATATATATATATATATATATATATATATATATATATATATATATATATATATATATATATATATATATATATATATATATATATATATATTTATATATATATATATATATATATATATATATATATATATATATATATATATATATATATATATATATATATATATATATATATATATCTTGACATTTCCATACGCATATCCAGGTTTATATTCCCCAAGCTTGTGTGTCTTGACATTTCCATACGCATATCCAGGTTTATATTCCCCAAGACACACAAGCTTGTCAAGACACACAAGCCTGGAAACCCACTTCGGCCAATCATTAGCCAGATACCCACACCCACGTACAGACTAGCGAAGCGACTCAACGGCCTGCTGACTCCTTATGTCCCTTGCGCCTTCAGCCTGAAATCGCCAAAGGAATTTGTTGACTTACTGCGGGGCACACGGGCCACAGGAATAAGAGCCTCATTGGACGTAGAATCGCTGTTCACCAACGTACCAGTGGACGAGACAATCGGGATGATAGCCAACAGAGTGTATCGTGATCCAGCCTGTACTCCTCTTGACATACCAGAAAATATCCTAAGGAAACTACTCCAAGCTTGTACTAAAGAGGCACCCTTCTTGAGCCCGGATGGGCACATGCATAAGCAAGTAGATGGGGTCGCCATGGGTTCTCCCCTAGGTGTCCTGTTTGCAAACTTCTACATGGGTACCATCGAGCAAAAAGTCTTAGTCGACATGAACTTGAAACCGGCCATATACTGCAGGTATGTTGACGACATTTTTACACAGGTACCTGATGTCAAACATCTGCAGGAGCTGAAGGAGGCATTTGAGCAGAGTTCCGTGCTGCGTTTCACTTACGAGATGGAAAAGGATGGGAAGCTGCCCTTTCTAGATGTAACAGTCATGGAAAAGAGCGGAGGTTTCCACACTGCAGTCTACACTAAGGAAACGAACATAGGAATGTGCCTAAATGCCAAAAGCGACTGCCCAGATAGGTACAAGAGGAGTGTTGTTAACGCATATGTCGACCGTGCTCTCAGCCACACCTCAGAATGGAAGCAAGTCGACGAAGAACTCTGTAGGGTAAGGCAGGTCCCAGTCAACAACGGCTTCTCCAATGGTTTCGTCGAAGACATCATAAGAAGGAAAGTGAAACGCCATGCAACCTTTGAAGAGACAACCAACACAACACCTATACCCCCTATTAGACTATTTTACAGGAACTTCTTTTCCACAGCTCATAAAACGGAGGAAAGGGTCCTGAAAGATATTGTTAATAGAAACGTTATCCCTACAGACAAAAATCAGAGGATACAACTGACGATTTACTATAAAACCAGAAAAACGGCCAGCCTACTCATGAGAAACTCTCCAGACACAAAACAGAACGCTTTAAAAGAGACCAACGTCCTCTATGCCTTCAAATGCCCACTTGGGGACTGTAAGCTCCAAAAAACCCAGTATATAGGCAAGACAACAACATCTCTTTCTAGGCGTTTAACGATGCATAAGCAACAGGGCTCCATTAAGGAACGTATAATCTCTTCCCACAACCAAACCATCGACAGAGAAATCCTAGTAAACAACACAGAAATCATCGATAGATACAGCGATAGCAGGCGGCTTGACGTTTGCGAGGCACTACACATCAAGAAGTCAACACCAGCAATCAACAGCCAATTAATGCACAACTATATTCTACCCACCTCAAGACTCCGCTCCAATATAGAAGCATCACGAAATATGGACCAATAGGCTTTCTACAATCACTGCTATTCAATACCCATTGTTTCGTGTTCTGTCTTGTGTTGATGAAATTAATACCTTATTAAATACCACCTCACCCCATCCACCTCACTAAAATGTAGATATAAACAAATCGGAGATGTGTAAGTTCTATTCAGTTGTGTATGTGTAAACTAAAGTCTTTGAAAATGTAATAAGTTTTACGAAACGCGCTCAAGTGTCGCATCAGACTAGAAATGAAAATGAATTTTGGAGAATTGATTTTTGAATTACCACCAACAGTGAAAAGAAATGTACGAAAGATTGAGAAAATTTGTGTTAGAATTATTAATCTTACTTTTTCGGTCATATTTAATAATATATGTCTACAGGAAAGACTGCTACCAAAATATACTAATATATATATATATATATATAACTGAAAACTCACACCCCAGAAGTGACTCGAACCCATACTCCCACAACTGGTATGTACAGGGACGCCTTAATCCGCTTGACCATCACGACCGGACATAAGGAAGTGATAGCCGAGGCTATATGAACCACTTCCCCGCCGGCACTCGGATGGTAATCTTGGGCATAGCATTTTATCAAATCACCTCATTCTTTGGGGCACACGTGAGGAACACAAATGCAAACAAGCCTGAATGGTCCCCAGGACTATATACAACTGAAAACTCACACCCCAGAAGTGACTCGAACCCATACTCCCACAACTGGTATGTACAGGGACGCCTTAATCCGCTTGACCATCACGACCGGACATAAGGAAGTGATAGCCGAGGCTATATGAACCACTTCCCCGCCGGCACTCGGATGGTAATCTTGGGCATAGCATTTTATCAAATCACCTCATTCTTTGGGGCACACGTGAGGAACACAAATGCAAACAAGCCTGAATGGTCCCCAGGACTATATACAACTGAAAACTCACACCCCAGAAGTGACTCGAACCCATACTCCCACAACTGGTATGTACAGGGACGCCTTAATCCGCTTGACCATCACGACCGGACATAAGGAAGTGATAGCCGAGGCTATATGAACCACTTCCCCGCCGGCACTCGGATGGTAATCTTGGGCATAGCATTTTATCAAATCACCTCATTCTTTGGGGCACACGTGAGGAACACAAATGCAAACAAGCCTGAATGGTCCCCAGGACTATATACAACTGAAAACTCACACCCCAGAAGTGACTCGAACCCATACTCCCACAACTGGTATGTACAGGGACGCCTTAATCCGCTTGACCATCACGACCGGACATAAGGAAGTGATAGCCGAGGCTATATGAACCACTTCCCCGCCGGCACTCGGATGGTAATCTTGGGCATAGCATTTTATCAAATCACCTCATTCTTTGGGGCACACGTGAGGAACACAAATGCAAACAAGCCTGAATGGTCCCCAGGACTATATACAACTGAAAACTCACACCCCAGAAGTGACTCGAACCCATACTCCCACAACTGTATGTCCCACTTCCTTATGTCCGGTCGTGATGGTCAAGCGGATTAAGGCGTCCCTGTACATACCAGTTGTGGGAGTATGGGTTCGAGTCACTTCTGGGGTGTGAGTTTTCAGTTGTATATAGTCCTGGGGACCATTCAGGCTTGTTTGCATTTGTGTTCCTCACGTGTGCCCCAAAGAATGAGGTGATTTGATAAAATGCTATGCCCACGATTACCATCCGAGTGCCGGCGGGGAAGTGGTTCATATAGCCTCGGCTATCACTTCCTTATGTCCGGTCGTGATGGTCAAGCGGATTAAGGCGTCCCTGTACATACCAGTTGTGGGAGTATGGGTTCGAGTCACTTCTGGGGTGTGAGTTTTCAGTTGTATATAGTCCTGGGGACCATTCAGGCTTGTTTGCATTTGTGTTCCTCACGTGTGCCCCAAAGAATGAGGTGATTTGATAAAATGCTATGCCCAAGATTACCATCCGAGTGCCGGCGGGGAAGTGGTTCATATAGCCTCGGCTATCACTTCCTTATGTCCGGTCGTGATGGTCAAGCGGATTAAGGCGTCCCTGTACATACCAGTTGTGGGAGTATGGGTTCGAGTCACTTCTGGGGTGTGAGTTTTCAGTTGTATATAGTCCTGGGGACCATTCAGGCTTGTTTGCATTTGTGTTCCTCACGTGTGCCCCAAAGAATGAGGTGATTTGATAAAATGCTATGCCCAAGATTACCATCCGAGTGCCGGCGGGGAAGTGGTTCATATAGCCTCGGCTATCACTTCCTTATGTCCGGTCGTGATGGTCAAGCGGATTAAGGCGTCCCTGTACATACCAGTTGTGGGAGTATGGGTTCGAGTCACTTCTGGGGTGTGAGTTTTCAGTTGTATATAGTCCTGGGGACCATTCAGGCTTGTTTGCATATATATATATATATATATATATATATATATATATATATATATATATATATATATATATATATATTAGCAGCAGGCAGCATATATTGGCAGCAGTCTTTCCTGTAGACATATATTATTAAATATGACCGAAAAAGTAAGATTAATAATTCTAACACGAATTTTCTCAATCTTTCGTACATTACGCTTCACTGTTGGAGGTAAATCAAAAATCAATTCTCCAAAATTCATTTTTATTTCTAGTCTGACGCGACACGGGCGCGTTTCGTAAAACTTATTACATTTTCAAAGACTTTAGTTCACAAATACACAACTGAATAGAACTTACGTATCTCCGATTTTATATCTACATTTGAGTGAGGTGGAAGGGGTGATGTGGCATTAACACAAGACAGAACAAAGTGTGGTATTAATCTTTGAAAATGTAATAAGTTTTACGAAACGCGCCCGTGTCGCGTCAGACTAGAAATAAAAATGAATTTTGGAGAATTGATTTTTGATTTACCTCCAACAGTGAAGCGTAATGTACGAAAGATTGAGAAAATTCGTGTTAGAATTATTAATCTTACTTTTTCGGTCATATTTAATAATATATATATATATATATATATATATATATATATATATATATATATATATATATATATATATATATATATATATATATATACATATACATATATATATAAAAACCTAGAAGGGGTACCACCTCTGGTGCAAGTGTAGGGACCCATAGCCTCGGAGAAGAAAATAAAGAGTACTCAGAGAAGACCTTGTGGATCCTCACTGAACACTTTGATATTTTCTTCTCCTACCACCCCTATTCTTTTGGTATGTGTGTATATTTATCTAACTTTATTTGAAAATGTCATTACACAAAAAAAGTTACAATATTGATTACATGCAGGGTGCAAGGCTGCTTGTCACAAGTTGTACAGCTCTTCCAGCTCCTCAGATGGCGGGCAGGAACCATGGATGCAGTGAGCATTTCCTCTCTGGATTGCCACACTAAGGCGCTGAAAAAGAAAACTGGCAGCTCTAGGGTCTCTAGTTGTTTCGATTAGCTTAGACCCCAACTCCTTCAAAAAGCTAGCAGCACTTTTACCCCAGGCACCAAGTGTCTCTGAGACAATGGGGACAAAATTGTAGTGGTGCTCAAGGTCTCTGTATTTACGTGACTTGGCCGCTTCCCGGTGATTGGCAGCTCCTCCTGCTTGTGTAGCACTGAAGTGAACATAGGTATTGGCTAAAGTTGAAACGCTTGTGTAGTCCCACACCAACTGTCTACCATTCTTCCAGGGGTTCACCGTGATTCTGTCTGGGCGACCGACAGGCTCATCAGAGTTGCGGGACATTAGGTAACGGGGCTCTCTCTCTGCTGGACAACCGGCTGTGGTAAGGCTTCTCTTAATAATGTCATTGACCTCGCCGTGTCTTGCATGCCATCCTCCTGTCCTTTGGCAGAGAAGGTCATGCCGTCCGTATCTGTCGGCCTCTGCCTCGCTGCAAATACACCTGTATTCGGTGTGGATTGGGGCAGCGAGGCGGAGAGCCACCGCAATTCGGAGGGCCTGCGGTGTGAGACGGGTGCCGGTTGCTGACATTGGGGTTGCTAATAGGAAATCACCTGCATGGGGAGCTGCTACAGCTCTAAGTCGGGCAGTGTCATGTAGTGTTGTCGCAGCTTCTAGCAAAGTCGCAGCTTCTTGGTCGGCAATGGGGCGATCCCAGCTGGATTGCTTATGGGCTTCAGAAGGCGGTGGTTGGGGTGCTGGTCCTGCGAGAGAGACCCATTTGGTTGTGCAGTCTGTGAAACTGGGATCATGTACCCCAGCCTGTTGAACTAGGTGCTCAGGTAGGATTTCTTTCACCAAGTTGTCAGACCCCACTGAAGAGGACAGGAACGCTGGTACAGCAATTTGTGTTGCAGTGCGCACGCCAAGGCCCCCGAGTCTGACAGGAAGGGAGGCCTGTTTCCACTGTAAGTCACTGAGGGAAAGATTGAGGGCTTTTTCTAGTGTTGATTTCAGCAAGCTGTCGTACTCTTCTAATTTAATATTGTTGAAAGATGGCGAACATCTTAGAAAGTAGGTCAGCCTGGGGAGGGACAAGCATCTGGTGATGAGGTAAAGTGCATCATGAGCATCGATGTCTTCAATCCTCTCGTTCATCCTCTTCAGGTCAGTGGTCTTCTTACCAAGGACCCCGTCGATGGCATTCCTTCCAAGAGGAGCACCTAGGAGTGTGCTGTCCTCAGGGTTGGTTGTATGAATGTCAGGCAAAAGAACCTTTATTTGCTCTATTATGTGCTGGTTGGTGGAGGTTATTTCGCACTTGGAAGGGTTCAGAGTGAGGCCTAGGCTTGCTCCTTGCTCCTGAATTATTCTTATGTCGTCCAAGAGTGAGGCTGGAGAGCCGGCTAGAGTACCAAAAAACTCTAGCCAAAAACCAAATGTTGAGCTCACTGGACAGGTTATTGGTGACTTCCTTGATAACTAGGCAGAAAAGAAAAGGAGCAAGGGGGTCACCCTGTTGGACACTTTCTTGTGATTCAATTTCATGTTCCCCAAAATGCAGAGTTAGATTCTTGCTATTGCATGAGTTTACAAACGGGTAGAGGGAAGGAAAAAGGCGATGAACTGCACTGAGTACTGCATCCCTTCTAACCAGATTGAAAGCATTTTTGAAGTCCAGCTTTATCAGGGCTTTTTCATCCGTAATGTTGGCAATGTAGGCTCTAGCTGCATGAGCCGCTGCCTCACACCCTTGGGGGAATGCCAAACCCAAGCTGTTTTGGCTTCAGAATGTCGGCTGCTGCCTGACTAACTGCTCTAGCAGCAGCCTTAGCGACGAGACGCCGGAGTGAATTGCCCACAGCTATCGGTCTGATTCCTCCATCTTTTTTCCTCAGGGCACAGAGGGTAGCGCCAAAAAAGAGAGGCCGTATGGTTTCTGGTATGTTGCCAGCTAGACATGTGTTGGCGAATCTAGTTAGTTCCACCAGGAGGCCCTGTGCAATGTCTCCCAGTGCAGGGTTGAGCATTTGTTTGATATGGTTGGGTCGTAGTCCTGTGAATCCACCTGCTGATCCTGGTGGGAAGGATAAAGCTGCTTTATGCACCATGGATTCGAGCACACACAGGGGTTCTGCTCTGGTGACATCGACTAGGGGAACATTGTCATCACAAAGAGCTCTGGGTGGGTGCTTTTCCCTCAGGGCTTGTGCTGTATGGGCATCCCTGGTGGCAACTGTGTCTTCACTGGAGATGACTCTGATCGCCCCTATTGTGTTGCCTTCTTCTATTTTCTTGCTGACTGTTGCTCTGATTTTGGATGCCTCGGTTCTGCTGTTGATACCTTTCCTACCGTGGGTGTTTTTGGCACGGGTGGGGATGGGTGCCTGGTTGTCCTCTCTAGGAAAACTATTTATAGCCATAATGACCGACGAAGCTAGTGATTTGTCTCTCCTTGCAGGGACAGCTAGGCATATGTTACCAAACAGGATATATATATATATATATATATATATATATATATATATATATATATATATATATATATATATATATATATATATATTATATCCATAAATAAAAATGAAAATGTTCGTTTGTTCAAAATCGCTAATCTCCAAAAGTTCTTAACCGATTGCTTTTAAATTTTCACACAACGTTCCATTCGCATCCGAGCGGGTTTTTATATACATACTACATAGATGTCACGTCTGTGGAAGGTAAAAAAAACATGCTTTTTCTGAAAAACTGTGTTTTTCATATGTTTTTCATGTGAGGGGAAATCTTCTAAACCTCTTTACCGATGTTTTGAAATTTTGACACAACGTTGCATTCGAATAGGCGCGTCTTTTTATATATCTACTATATACATGACTCACCTGTGACAGGAAAAAACATGCCTTTTTTTTTTAAAACAGCGCCATCTGTTGGACGTAAGAGCAACGCACGCTGTAATCTCCAAAAGTTCTTTTCCGATTGCTTTGAAATTTTCACACAACATTGCATTCGAATAATCGCATATTTTTATATGCCTACTATATAGATGCGACCCCTGTGACAGGTGGAAACATACATTTTTGAAAAACAGGACCATCTGTTGCACATCTTAGCAACATGCACGCTATACTAAATATGTCACGAATTCCATTTCAATGTTTCTAAATGCAATGATAAATTTTATTTTTATCAATTTCAATTTATTTAATTTTTAATTGAAGTATGTTGAGTGACATTGTGTTAGAATTGAGCTGTGTTGTTTATCATACCATTCATTTCGTAAGTATAAGTATAGATGCCAAACAGCGCCATCTGTTGCATGTAAGAGAAACACACTTAATATACTAAATATGCTACAATTCCATTTAAGTGTTTCTGATTGAATTGATATATTGAATTTTCATAGATTTTGATTTATTTTCATTTTGCTTTAATTATTTTGTGTCAATTGCGTTGGAATTGAGCTGTGTTTTTACCATACCATTCATTTCACGAGTAAAGATTATATTGTTATTTTTCATATTTTCATTTCATTTTTTAACTGTTGTTCTTATATTTCAGTGATGGCAACATCAGATCACTTGATGTTCCCAATTTTCTGGTGGGAACATCAGATTATTTAGGAAGGCATCGGACGAGAGTCGGGAATGGTGGGGATGACGAGGAGACGGAAGTGAGAGATGGTGGGGAGGACGAGGGGACTTTAATGGTCGGGAAGGACGAGGGGACAGGGGAGTTTGGGATGGTGGGGACGAGGGGACAGAGGAATGGAGAATGGTTAGGAGGACAAAGGAACATGGAAGTGGGGAATGGTGGGAAGGAAGAGGCGGATGGTAGAGTGGGGAATGATGGGGAGGACTGAGGGACAGGGAAGGTTGCTGTGGCTCAGCAACGCACATGCGTTGCTGAGCCACAGAAACACGTGGCTGGGTACTGCTAGTCTATATAAATAAAAATGGAAATGTTCGTTTGTTCAAAATCGCTAAACTCCGAAAGTTCTTCACCGATCACTTTGAAATTTTGACACAACGTCCCATTCGTATCTGAGCAGGTTTTTATATACATACAATATAGATGTTACGTCTGTGACGGGAGAAAAACATGCTTTTTTTAAAAAACTGTGTTTTTCATGTAAGGGTCTCTTTCAAAGTCTTTGAAACAACGTTACCAATTGCTTTGAAATTTTGACACAACTTTGCATTTGATTTGGCGCGTGATTTCATATACCTACTATATACATGCCTCACCTGTGACAGGAAAACATTTTTTTTTTTTTTAAACAGCGCCATCTGTTAGATGTAAGAGCAACACATGCTGTAATCTCCGAAAGTTCTTCACCGATTGCTTTGAAATGTTGATATGACGTTCCATTCGAATACATGCGTGTTTTTATATATGTACTATATAGCTCCCACACATATGATTGGTAAAAAAAAAATATTTTAAAAACAGTGCCATCTGTTGGATGTAAAATCAACACACGCTATTCTAAATATGTTACGATTCCATTTTTATGTTTCCAATTGCAATTATAAATTAAATTTTCATAGATTTTGATTGATTTTCATTTTGATTCAATTATTTTCCGTTGATTTTCATTTTGATTTAATTATTTTGCGATGATTTTCATTTTGATTTAATTATTTTGCGTGATATTACGATGGAATTGAGCTATGTTCTTTACTATGCCGTTCATTTCACGAATATAGTTTATTTTTTTTTCATTTCGTTTTTTTACTTGTTCTTCTTATTTTTCAGTGCAATCGGCAATGGAATTGAGCTGTGTTGATTGATCTGCATTTGAATTGAAATATTTCGTTAGTATTTTTTGTTTTGAAAACAAGAAAATGGACAATGCATTTATTTCACATCTGCATATGTGCCACAAATAACTATGAAACCATCGGCTACAACGTTAACTGCGTTCTTCACATTTTGTCAAAATGACGCTTTGGCGAAAACACTGCTGTATTCGGAAGTGCCTACGTATTACACATGGAATGCCAGTAGAAAATAATTTGAACGACGAAAACGAGGAGATCGAGTCGACGGACAATCTGGCATATTCAAACCAACTATGATAGGCAGACTGTACACCGTGCATCCCAATTAAGATGAATACTTCTTTCTTCACATGCTGTTGATAAATGTGCCCGGTTAAACGTCTTTCCAGCAATTGAGATTTGTGAACGGCGTTACACATGCCACTTTCCGTAGTGCATGTCATGCTCTGAATTTATTGGAGAACGACCGACACTGTGATGTGTGCATTATTAACGCTTCCAACAGGTCACATCCAAATCAAATTCGTGCATTGTTTTCAATCGTATTGACCGCCTGCTCTCCTTGATCTCCAGCAGAGTAATGTCAGCACTGTGGAGAGATGCCCAAAAGACCACTGGAACATTATCTAACACAGTGCAAAGTTACAAACCCATTAAGATTTCAACTTAGATTCATCAGAGCAGAAGAAGTTGTTAAACATATATGGCACAATCTTACTGAAGCGACCATACGAGTCATACATACTCATACTCCGCCCAAGTAAAACAGAAACAAGCAACACTTAGTGGGCCAGCCAGAGGCTTAGGGCCCGCGTAGGAATATATCCCTAAAAAAAATCCATCAGAGTCATGGGAGAAATATTAATCGCACATGGCTGAAGATATTGTTCGTCGAATACGCAAGTGAAATTCAAATATGAACATGGATTTCACAGCAGAAATCTACAACGAAGCATTGATAATGATTGAAGGTTTGTGCTTAGAAATTGCAAACAACGTTCTCAGTTGGGAATGCCATCATCGAGTTGATCAGCTACTGCTTAGTTCGGATGTAGAATTCCGTCGTGGACAAAATTATAACACGGGTGATCTGTTATCGTATGTGCAATCAAATATTCCTAAGCTCAAGCATGAGCAAAAAAGGCATTTACGATCAAATAATTAAAACTTTCAATTATGGGCATGGAGAAATCTTCTTCTTAGATGCGCCAGGAGGAACTGCTGAAACAAACCTAATTAGATTGATTATGGCAGTAATTCAATCCCAAAATGGCATAGCCTAGCTCTTGCATTTTCCGGAATAGCTGCGACATTGCTACCAGGTGGAAGAACTGCTCATTCGGCTTTGAAATTGTCATTGAACATGCAATTCATTGAAACTCGCCGGTGCAACATTTCCAAAGCATCCGGCATGGGAAAAGTATTGCAGAAATACAAACTTATTGTTTGGGATGAATGCACATTGGCCCACAAAAAACCGCTCGAGGCTCTTGATCGATCATTGCAAGATTTGCTTGGGAACATCAGACTATTTGGGAACGCATTAATATTGCTTGCTTGAGATTTCATGCAAACATTACCTGTAATACCTCGATCGACACCAACGGATGAAATAAATGCTAGCCTGAAATACTCAACTTTGTGGCGCCACGTAAAGACGTTAAAATTAACTACAAATTTGCGTGTCCAGCTGAGAAACGATCCGTCAGCTGAGATATTCTCACATCAGTTGCTGGAAATTGGGAACGGAAACTTGCCGGTTGATCTGACCTCAGGACGAATTTCATTGACTCATAACTTCTGCAATTTTGTGATGTCAAAAGAAAAATTGGTTTAAAGAGTATTTCCCAATATTCAAACCAATTATAAAAATCACGATTGACTGAGTAAACGAGCGGCCAAGAATAAAGACGTCTACTACCTTCACAATAATATTCAGTCTTACATCCAAAGCAAGGAAGTCACATACAAGTCCATAGACACTTATGGAAGCAGATGAAGCGGTTAATTATCCAACAGAATTTTGGAATTCACTCGAACGGCCAGGGATACCACCGCACGTACTGCAATTGAGAAGCGGTGTGCCAATTATCATGTTACGAAATATCCATCAGCCAAAGGTTTGCAACAGCACGCGGGTTGGAGTAAAAAAAAATAATCAGCAACGTCTTAGAAGCAACAATCTTGACAGGAGCTTTCAAAGGTGAAGATGTCCTCATTCCTCGCATTCCTATGATTCCAATGGATTTGCCATTTTAATTTAAGAGATTGTAATTTCCAATTCGATTGGCGTTTCCAATCACCATCAACAAAGCTCAGGGCCACTCTTTAGAATTGTGCGGTTTATATCTAGACACGGATTGCTTCTCATGGACAATTATATGTTGTGTGTTCTAGAGTCGGCAAACCGGACAATCTCTATATCTCCACAGACAATGGAACAACAAGAAATATTGTATATCCAGAAGCATTGTGAAATTAAACATATTAAATACGTGCACTTTTTCTTTTATTTCTTTTCCATTTAACCAGACTAAGCCACAGCAATGCGTGGCGGGGACAGCTTGTTATGTAATATAGAAAACGAATGTGGTAGGGTACACTATACTACCGCCCACTGGTTGGATATGGAGTCCACTACAGAGCACAGGATGAGTATTAGGGCTAGTACTGCCCAAAGGATGGGTTCGGGGTTCATTACTGTCCACACGATAGGCATGAGAACCACTACCGTCCACAGGATGCGTATGGGGTCCACTATCACCCACAAGATGTGTATATGGTCCACTACTTCCCACAGGATGGTGTGGAGGGACCACATTCAAAGTGCCCGCCAGCGTGAATATCTCTTATGCAAGGAAATACTGTGCTCCTGATTAGTGACCAGTGGCCCTGTGTCTTTGTGCACCGCCCATGCGCAATTGGCAATTGAAAAATCAACTCTCCAAAATTCATTTTTATTTCTAGTCTGACGCCTGAACGCATTTCGTAATAACTTATTACATTTTCAAAGACTTTAGTTTACACACACAACTGTAACCTGTAAACACAAAAAATACAGCCACACTTATACTCGCATTTGGGTGAGCTGATATGGTACAAAAGTTTTGGGTGACGTGATTGATATTTGCACATGATAGAACACGAACCAATGGGTATAAAAACATAAGAAAGGAAGTAATTGGAGAAGGCCTATTGGTCCATACTTCCCCCTTGATGCTTCTATATTGGTTCGGGGTCTTGAAGTGGGTAGAAGATAGTTGTGCATTAATTGGCTGTTGATTGCTGGTGTTGACTTTTTGATGTGTAGTGCCTCGCTGATGTCGAGCTTCCTGCTATCGCTGTATCTATCAATGATTTCTGTGTTGTTTGTTAAGATTTCTCTGGTTGTGAGAAGAAATTGTAAGTTCCTTTCCAAGGAAAGGAAAGGTTCTGCTGGACACACATGCGAATCTGTTTGGGAAGGTTCCCACACAGACACATCTCATCACCCACGACATCCAATTGCTTGACAACACTCCAATCCAACAGCATCCATACAGGGTGAATCCCGAGAAAAGACAACTCATCCAGCAGGAAGTGGATTATCTACTTCAACATAACTTCATACGTCCAAGCCAAAGTTCTTGGAGTTCTCCTTGTTTACTGGTGCCAAAACCAGGGGAAACCTGGAGGTTATGTGTGGACTATATAGACTGTATATAGAATGTATAGACCAGATTGGAAATGCTCAATATGTGTTAAAACTTTATTTGTCTAAAGTTTACTATCAGATCTATTTAAGTGATTATGCTAGGGAAGTGACAACCTTTATTGCAACTGATGGTGCATATGAACTTAATGTAATGTCTTTTGGTTTGAGAAATGCACCTGCCACTTTCCGGAAACTTATGAATTGTTTGCTTAAGGACGTCTCAAATTGCTGGACATACCTGGATGATATAGTCTTGTACAGTAAGTGTTGGACAGACCACCTGTCAGGTCTTAAGAAATTATTTACAGTGTTGCAGAGTGCCAATTTAACTGAATGTCAACAAGTGTAGTTGGGCAAATAGCACTATAATATATCTTGGACATGAAGTGGGACAGGGTAAGATACTTCCTTTGCAAGATAAAATACAAGCAATAGTGGACTATCCAGTGTTAACTAGTAAAAAGGGAGTGCAAAGATTTATTGGAATGTGTGCTTACTACAGGCGGTAATGTAAGAATTTTTCTACAGTTGCAGCCCCATTAACCAATTTATTGCATAAGCAAGTGAAATTTAAGTGGACACAAGATTGTCAAAATTCATTTCAGAATTTAAAGGGAATATTATCTACCTCACCTGTTCTTGACAGCACTCAATATGACAGACCTTTTATCCTGCATATTGATGCATCTGATTAGGGAATCGGTGCAGTTCTTATACAGATTGGCCTTGATAACTTTGAACACCCAGTAAATTATTATTCTAGAAAATTTAATAAAGCACAGAAGAACTATTCAGTGGTGGAAAAAGAGACATTAGGTCTCATTTTATCTGTTAAGAAATTTGAAACTTACCTTTCAGGTAATAAAGTGTTAGTTTATACAGATCACAATCCACTTGTATTCATCAATATGTTGAAAATTAAGAACCAAAGGATTCTTCGATGGTCCATATTTCTACAAGAATTCAATGTAGAGATTAATTATATTCCTGGTACGCAAAATGTAATTGCTGATGTTTTATCTAGGAGTTTTGTGCATGATGTAACATAATAATATGATATATTTTTTTCTTTTTAATTTTCATTGTCACATTCTTACTTTCAGAAAAAATGTCATTGATTTTCAATCAATTGCATTTTTTTCGCATTGTGAAAAGAAATTAAATAGTTCATATGTACATGTGTATATTTTTTGGTTTTCGACTCCTGTTTAACAGGAGTCGAGTGGGACTTGGCAACATAAGTTGGAGCAGGTTTGCTCTATTTCACATGTCTTATACCTGTATTAGTCTGGTCAGTTGTTGGACCAAATAATTGTACGTGTTCACTGGTGGAGGTGCCAGAGGTCACCTTTTAAAATACATATTATTATTATTTACCTTTGATTAATCATGTTGCATTGTAAATTATGTTATTTACATGTTGCAGTTATATTGTAGTTTTTATTCCTATCTGTGTGAGAACGATTACTTTTCTCATTAATTAGTTTTATGTAAAAGTACTTGTTACGGCCCTATTGGGTCGCAACTGGGTTCTTTCTCTGATGTTGTTAGAGGTAGGGTATCCGGCCCCAAGTTAGTAGTGGCTTTCAAGGGGTGTGTTCCGTAACGCAAGTAAATTAAAGGGGAAGGGATACAAATATACTAAAACTTAAATATATATTGCCACCACCAATAAATAAATATATAAACAGTCACTCGCTGGGGCTATCACTACACTTATGTACACGTCGTTTCTTCTGGAGACACAGGATGCTCTGCTTAACGGTGCTCAAGACGAGTAGCCCTGGTTCTCTTCTTGTGGCCTCTCGACGAATCCTTAAATTCTCTTAGCGAGTCTACCCCGGCCACAGGCCAGCCAAAACACAATCCCACTGGGTGCACCGTCGTGGAGGCCGTCAACCACAAATCCAGCCTGTAGCTGGCAGGTTCCAATCAGCTACGCTGCGTAGGCCACTCCACGACCGATACTAGGGTTGCGAGCCCTAGGCAGGAGCCTCGTGTGATTCCACAGATCACTCTCCTCACCATAACACCCCAGTGGCTATTCTTCTCCACGAGTCAGCCCCGGGTACGACAATTCCTCAACTGCCACGTCACAGGCAGGCTAACACAACAGTGTTCATCCGGGGGGTGACTCAACTTCTGCAGCTAATACTTGGAGACTGCGGCTGCCTTGGGTAGACTGATCCAACTTCCATTACAGCAGTCCCAGGTCGACTCTGTAATCAGACACGTCATCAGTACTAGTTACACTCTAGGGCACCTCACTTACTGGCTTAGACACAAACGCCCACCTATCCACTTCATAGATGGCGTTGCTGTCTAAGCGTCACCTCACCAAGGGGTCAGCAGCGGCTGTGTTATGAGCTGATCAGGACGGGTAACCAGCACTCGTGGCTGGTATATCCTGTCCTCACTAGATGGCGCCGTCCATTTGGAGGGGGTTTCGGGAGCTGACCCACAGATGGCGCGGTTGTCACTGCTCCGGGCTCGGACGCTGGGCTCGGGTCCGTAACAGTACTCGTTTACCATTCCTTGTCCTGGATGGAGGGGGAGGAAGGGTGATGTAGTAGGAGCGTCGGATATACGTTAGTAGGAAGGAGACATTCAGTTGGGGAACATCGTGTCGTGATAAGTCTGGGATTCTTATTTTGTTTCGTTATAGCAGATTAATTATCTGGTGAGACTATATATATTTCCATGTGTTTATAGCCATCTGATTATATTGTGATATTAAAGTGATTAATTATTTGTTTTAGTTAGAACTTGCATATATATTTACTTGATATTATATATATTTTTATCTGCCTGTTTCTATATCCTATTCTTCTTATATTCTTATGTTTGTACTGGCTTAAGGGGCATTCTGGTATATCGTGTTTTAGAGACAGTGACTTACCCAAGACTATTCTTATCACTGTCCCCTGATTATGCGAGCTGTGTGTACGAGTCAGAAACAACGACCACCCAAAGTTGTAAGTAATCTGATGTTAAAGGTCAATAGGATTCAATTTTCATATTTGAATGGCAGCAGATTACATCTATGCTGCCTAAAAGCTCGTCACGTGAAGTTTGTTGGAAATTTCCAACACTAATACACTACTATTGTATTATAATAAATCATTATTATTATATACTAACTACAGTAGTCATTAAATTTACTAACAGTAGTGTTAACATAAACTAACCATTATATCTGTGTATTAATGCTAGAATTCTTACGAAATAAAGCACTAACATTGCGTCAGATTATATCTAGTTAAACACATTTATTGCCAATGTGCTAGAGAATTGAATGTGGTTCTCTAAAATCTTCAGTATTCTGTGTGATAATTATTTACGGATAACATAACTCCCAAATAATTCTAAATCGAGAGTTTTTAGTTACAATTGTTATCAAGTAATAGTTTTTCTGTCACGCGTGAATGCCATGGAGAAAACTATAATCTTCTCCATTTCTCGTTGGAGTCTCGTCGTGGACGTGGTGGTGAGCAGACGTGTTTTGATTCGCTCTGCTACTGGCGTCTGGTGGGTGGACGTGTTTGTCGTCGCTGTTGGCCGGCGTGTTGACGGATGGGCGGATAACGTCACGCTGGGGGTGGTATATGTGCCGTCATGGGCTCGTACACACCTCCACTAAAGCGGAAGGAGTCCATAGGACTCAAGTTTAGTTGTCATGCTGATCCCGACCTTGTATCCACCACGATCTTCGATGTGTTACAGATCAAGCAGGAAGAAATATTTGGTTACCAACCACTGCCAGGGAACAGAGTGGTGTTGAAATTTGAAAACAATGTGGCGTTTTCAGAGTTTCTTAAGAAGTATGATGATGACACTATAAGTTTACCTAATGGGAAAGGATCAGTACAAGTGATTAATTTGAGCAAAACGTTTACATACGTTTCTGTGAGGGGATGCGCCATTTGAAATCTTGAATAGAACTATTATACACATACTGCAACAATATGGGAAAGTGGACAATGTTCGTTTTAATGAATATACCTATGGCCCAGGGAAAGGGTGTTTTAATGGAACACGAACAGTAAAGATGGAACTTCACCGTAATATTCCTTCGTCAATGTCAGTAGCAGGTCATTATATTAAATTTATATACAATGGCCAAATGCAAACTTGTTTTAAGTGTGGGCGTACTGGTCACATGGCTGCTGCCTGCCAGGTGGAGGCATCAGAACGGATCAACATTTTTCATGAACATGACTTTCCGCCATTAATAGAGGATAGTGTATCAGGAAATGAACCCAATATTGTAAATACTGTAGTTCCAGGTGAGGTAGATGAAGTAACCCACAACTCTGTAAGTGAAACGTCTGTGGGAATGACTCCGAGTGCGAATGAGGCCGGTGAAGGTAACTTAGATCAGGACGATAAAGGTAATGCAGACAAGGAGGGTGCAGACGACACTGCTCAGGACGCTTTACCGGCTGTTGGTCACCCTGGTGAGGGTGAAGTAAGTCTGGACAATATACATGTGGACGCCCATAACATAGGCGCTGACGCTGCGAAGAGCTGCGAGGCTGGCGGTGGTGCAGACCTTGGTGAGGTGACGATGGAACAAGTAATTGGTTGTCAACTGGATGTAGAGGATGATACCATGGAGGATAGTGATGTAGAAATGTCTGTGCAGAGGGCAACTCCACCCTCTTCAGTAAGGTATGATAGAAAGGGTAGGGGTAGTGTGAAGGCTGGGGGTGTGAAGGCTGGTTCTGTAACCAGTCATGTGAAGAAACGAAAAAAATTTACTCGGAGTATTGATCTGGAACGTATGAAGGACTACGCCGCTAAATTAAAAGTCTCTGAAAAAATTGAGCAGGTTGTTGCCGTTGAAGTTCACCGTGACCAAGGCCCCGAAGCGTCACCGTAACGTAGCGAGGACACAGTACAACCGGTGAGTGAGGATCATGGTAGAGAGAACAGTGATAAGACATGGTGGGATCTTGTGGAACATGAACAGAATCGAGACGCGAGTGCAAATATTAAACTTAGATTTCGAAAAGGGAAAGATGACACTAAGCTCGTGTCAAGTGAGATAATGATGGATAACGAGTAATTTTGGTTTCTCTCAAAATTACATTCGGGAAGCCTATTAATTTTAATTGTGCTACTTTGAACATTAATGGGCTCAATTGTAGAAATAAACAGTTGTAGCTGTTATCATTGTTTAAATATCATAATTTGGATGTACTTTTAGTGCAAGAACACAATGTACAAGATGTTAAGAAACTTGATGTGCTACTTGATTTCTTTGAAATATTGATAAATCCAACGACCTTGTTGAAAGGTGGTACGATTATATTGATTGCTAAGCGAGCCCACATCAAGGTTCTTAATACTGAAGTGGATGATAATGGTAATGTTTTATATGCAAGGATTTCCTTTTTTGACACAATAATTCCTGTACTTAATGTGTATGCTCCCTCTGGCACCCGCAGGAAGAAAGAGAGGGAGGACTTGTTCACTAACGAGATATTATATTTTTTCAGAAATGATACGCGTAACGTTATTTTTGGTGGCGACTTTAATTGTCACTTCTATGAGAGATTGTAGCATTCAGTCGAACGCATGTGTATCTCCTGCTTTAATTACACTTTTGAAATGTATTCGTCTCAAGGATGCAAATAGCATTAACGGAGGTGTATATGAATACACATATGTTCGCCAGAATTATGGTTCTAGGCTTGACAGAATATATATGCACTCGTTACATGATAAAATTAGTTCTTGCAGTACTGTTCCGGTCAGCTTTTCAGATCACTGTATGGTTGTGGTGAAGCTTGTTATTGACGATCAGGTTAAAGTGGGGACAGGGTCATGGAAGCTCAATTGCAGTCTGTTGCAGAGTAGAGATGTAATTGATAATTTTCAAGTATTGTGGGAACATCTGCTTGGGCAAAAACATAAGTTCAGATGTCTGTTGGAGTGGTGGGACATGTGTAAAGTTGCATGCAAAAGTTTCTTCGTGAAAGTATCCAAACGAAAGGCTGCTGAAAAATATGGTCTGTTAAACTTATTCCAGCACAGACTAAAACAACTTTATGTAAAGGTCAATATGGGATTAGACAAGTATGAAGAAATTACCATTTTAAAAGACAGAATTAACAAATTGAGGGATGAAATATCTGAAGGAGTCAATGTTCGCCTCCAGATTAATGATAGGATGTATGGTGAAAAACTCTCTCCTTATTTGTTAAGTAAAGTCAAGAATAACAAGGGTACAGCACTTGTGATTAGTATTAAAGCAGGTGATGGGACGGATATGACAAATACAGATGGGATTGTATGTTATGTTCGGGGTGAATTAGAGAAATTGTACAAAAAAGTGAACGTAGGACCAAGGTATGCGGGAGTAATTCCTTGGAAAATGTACACGGGTTTTAACCCAGGTTGACAACACGTCATTATTGGCAGATGCAGATAAGCAGGAGGTGAGGAGTGTGGTCAGGAGTTTAAAGAAAGGTAAATCACCTGGCTGTGATGGGTTCCCGGCGGAATTTTATTTCTATCTATGGGATGTCATTGGTAAAGACTTAGTACAAGTGGTGCAGTATAGCATACAGCATAGGAAGCTTAGCATGTCACAATTTCATGGGATTATTAAGATGATACCTAAAACGGGTGATTTGCATATTCTAACGAACTGGAGGCCACTTTCCCTACTAAACCAGGATTATATAATAGTATCGAAACTGTTGGCAAACAGACTTAGGATTGCAATGGATAAAATTATATCAAAGGAACAGTTTTGTGGTGTGCCTGGAAGATCTATAATCAATTGTAATAATGTAATTAGGGATGTTGTGTATTATGTGTCTGAGAATAATGTTCCTTCCTCCATGATAAACCTCGACTGGTCGAAAGCCTTTGACCGTGTTGATGATCAGTTTGTATTAGAAATATTGGATAGGGTAGGAGTGGCACAAGAATTTATTGATTGGATCCGTATGCTTTATAAACAGTGTCGGAGCAGCGTCTGTATCAATGGAGTCTTAAGTAAACCTTTTTCAGTTGAACGATCTGTACGTCTGGGATGTCCCCTTTCAATGATTTTGTATGTTATATTTCAAGAGCCACTGTACTTGGCAATAAAAAACAATGACTTTATTGTTCCACCTCGTCTTCCTAATGCTATGACACTTCCTGTTGTTAGTTATGCAGACGATACAACTATTTTTGTGTCGACAGAAGACTCGGTGGTGAATGCTCAGAATGAGTTAGACAACTTTGAACGAGCGACAGGTGCTGTTATTAACAAGAACAAAACGTGTATGATGGGGCTTGGCAGTTGGTGTAATAAGGTTAACTGGACAGGTTCGTGGTTCAAGGTAGTGGAGTCTATTAAAGCTCTTGGGATTTGCTGGTGTAAAACATATGAAACAACTTTGGTTACGAATTGGCAAGTACTGTGTGGGAATATAATAGTTGCAACGAATATGTTGTCAAATAGGAAATTGACCCTGTTTCAGAAGGCTGTAATAATCAATTGCAAAATTTTGTCTAAAGTGTGGTATTTGTCTCACAGCTTTCTCATAGACAAGAAAAGTGCTATAGAGATTGACAAAACTATTTTTAGATATGTATGGTATGGTTGATACCAACCAATTAAACGAACTACCCTATGTAAAGGTAAGAAAAACGGTGGAATAGGAATACTGAATGTGTACCATAAGTCATTGGCAATCTTATGTGTTACTTTTAGAAAGGAGATAATGCAGAGGGATAGTGTAAATGCACTGGGACATTACTATTGTAAATTACGTGTTAGCTATTTGATACATATGCCAGAGTATACTGACCTTGCCTTTATTTCACCGCACTTTTATTCATGTGAAATTGATGTTCTCAGGCAGATTTGTAATATTGAAGGTTTTTTAATGATGAACAGTAAACAAGTGTATGATGATGTTATACTACCAAATATAGTTCCTAGAGTATAGGAGGCCTACCCACTCTTTAGCTGGCAAGTAATATGGGCAAACCTTCATGTTAAATTTATTGCCCCCAAACAAAAGAGTTATTGTATCGCTATATTCATGAGACCCTTCCTACTAATGATAGGTTGTTGATGTTGGGCATTAAGGACAACAATAGGTGTGACCAATGTACTGAAATTGAGAATAATATGCATATATTTTATTTCTGTAAGCAGAAAGTTGTTCTTGTAAACTGGATTAGAGACACTCTTAAAGCTTTATGTGGACCAAGTATTAGAGTGGAGTTAATGAGGTTTTTAATGTTTCATATTGACATAAAATGCAAGAAAATTAGGAATACAATAATTATGTTACTTTCTGATTACATTTTTTGTGTGTGGATAGGCAGGCAGGAAGGTTACTCATTAGACAAAATATTGAAGTTCTTGCGAGGCAAGATCAGGTATAACATTTGGGGTTTAAGGCTCATGCTCGGTGATGATATGGAAAATTTGTTTACTGAGAATTATATAAAATATATATAAATGTAATAATTTCTTCTGTATTTTAATGTAAATTTATTCTCCAATTTTTGTAAATCGTTTATAGGTAAATAAGTATAACATTCAGGGTTTTTTTTTTAAGATCTTGTTTTGTACTACTGAACACTTGTTCACTAAGAATTGTAATGTATAATTGCCTTGTAACACTTATGTATATGTAATTTTTATTGTATTTTTTTAAATAGAGAAAAAAAAAATTCTCGTTTAACACCATAAGACGAGAAAGCAATAATATTTAAATCCCTAGAATCACAACCCAGTCCTTATTAAAGTATTTCAACCACAATTTTGCGAAATAGTATTATTCGTGATAAATAATTTCTGTGGTGAATGCGGGACGCGGGTTGGAGAGGAAGGAGACGCCATTGTCGAGGCTGGTGTTGCGGAGTGAGCAGCCAGCGTGTGTACTTGGACAGAGGAAAGTCGTGGCGTCAGAGTCTGAGACACGTGGCGTTGCGATTATCAGCAAGAATTACACTGATACTCAACTTATAACGAATAATTATTCTTCCACGTACTCCATAGTGCTCGGTCAAACAATAACGCGTCGAGAATCAAGCCAAACTCTCAATCACCTGTACAACATCGTCGAAGTTTGAGACTGAGACGCGATATCGGCAGACTTCAGCATATACTGCGCTCATGCTAAGTATATTTTCTTTCTTGATGCATCATTAGAGATTGTATATTTCGTGGGTAGTCTGTCGTTACATAGCAGGACGACAACAAATCCAATGTTAGTACCGCATTAATATTCATTTTCTATTTTCATAAATATGGAGATTTAAGTAGCCTAGTTCAATGCTACGTAATATCCTTTAAATTACAGCTCGCATGTGAGGAGTCAACGAGACGTTAACTACATTCGTGTTATTCACCTCTAATGGCTTCTATGTGGAGATCCTGAGATCATGAGGACGAAGCACGAACGATGTCATAGAAATCGTCTTAAAGCTAAGACTTTTTGTACACATTTAATTATTCCATTTTATTATACATATCCATAATATTATCATATCGAATATTTACTATATTAGTTTTGGAAATTGATGTGTTTACTTAGATGATTGCTCTTTAATTCTAACAATCATTAATATTCTCTATTTGAATTTACCTATTGATTCTATAATATTTTTGGTCATATAATATTTCTTTACTCAACAATGAACTGGTGACGAACCACACTAGTTCCTAGACGTATATGAAGTTCTAGCAATACCCCCCCCCCCAATGTAGGTGTTTGAGGCTCTGACTTTACTTAATTAACCATACAGTCCATTATTTATTTAAGTGATTATTCTCTCTAATATTTATCCATAGACACTGGTTCATCCTTGTGTTTCTAATGATCACTTTTTATTAGTTTCCCTCTTTTCTCAAAAGTGGGTGGTCCTTCGTTATTAAATTAAATAATTAAATAATTAAATAATTGAGTCAAGCCCCAGATATCCCACAAAGTTTCCTCAATGTTAGAGTGCAGGACCAGGGGAAAAGAGCGTACTTCAGGACCATACGCTAGCTGAACAACCTGATCAAGAGCAGAAGACGGCCCAGGCATATATCCAATCTTCAGAATAGGGGTTAGAAGAAACGGCTCGTTCAGCTTTAATCTTGTAATAGATTCAGGGGCGGAAGCAGCAGATACGGACAAGGATGATCAGCAGAGTTCGGCTATGCTGGGTGGGAACTCATCAGGTGAAGTTCTTTCAGTGCTCCAATGCAGGACAGAAATGGCATTTCAGGACCTTGCCCTTACTGAACAAAGAGGTCAGGTTCAGAAAGCGGCTATGGTGAACAGTCAACTTTCAGGGAGATTAATTAAGACCTTAGAACCAAGATGTGAGGGGTCTTCCTTCAACCCCAAACTAAAACAGATCCCTTGTCTTTGTCCTCCTGACTTCGATCTTATAAAATGTTTCCGTGTCTTCTGCCCTTCTCTTCCTTATATCTATGGTCTACCTAAGACTCATAAACCTGGTGTTTCTCTTCGTCCTATCATTTCTTCGTCCCATCTCCTGGCTAGCTAAAACTCTGACGTCTTACCTTGGCACTTTTTCTCCTGCCCACCTTCGTTACTCTCAGGATTTCATAGAAAGCCTGCGCCTTCAACCATCCTGTAAGATGCTTCGTCCTGATATTGGCTCTTTTTTTACTAATGTTCCCATGATGACGTTCTCTTCTTCCTTATTCATAAGGCGACTGAGGGCCTTCATCTTCCGCTCCCGACTGACGTGTTCCTCGAACTCATTAGACTCTGTGAAGACTCTTAACTCCTTCTCTTTCATTGGCAAATACTTCTCTCAAACTTTCGGTGTCGGTATGGATTCCCCGCTCTCCTATGTTCTTGCCAATCTCTATATGGAATACTTCGAAACCGTTCTCCTTCCCTTTATTGATACTCGTCCCTCTCTCTGACTTTGCTAAATTGATGAAATTTTTGCTTTATGGCCTCATGACCTTAGTGTTTTCCAGCCTTTCCTCTCCTCTCTTAACAATCTGGCTCCTTCCATACATTTCAAAGTAGATTGGGAATCTAATTCCCTCCTTCCTTTTACCGACGTTCATATTCACAGCTATTTGACCGGGGTTCTCTTTCTCTGTCTGCCGCAAACCTAAGCATAGTGGCATGCATATTCACTTATTTTTTTACATCCTCCTTCTGCTAAGAAAAGTGTCCTCGTCTCTCTCTTCCTCCGCGCTCTTCGCATCAGTGACTCTCGTTTCTTCATTCGGAAATTACCTTTATTTACAAATCTTTCTCTCGCCTTGATTACCCTTACATTTTATCAACTGTGCCTATTCTCAAGCTAAACGTAATTTCTTTCATCCTAAACCTGCTTCCAACACTACTAATACTGTGCTCTGCCTTCCCTTCACATCTGAAATAAAAACTCTTATTAGTACCCTTCCTGCTATTGACATAAAGCTCGCCTTTTGTCAAACTAACACCCTTCGTACTAATCTTGTTCACACTTTCCCTCCTGCTTCTAATGCTGCTGGTGTCTACTCTATTTCCTGTTTGTCTTGTCTTCTCCAATACTTTAGGGAAACTGGCCGTACACTTAATGACAGACTTAAGGAAATACAAAACAAGTGTTAAGTCTGCAGACACAAACAATGCTCTCTTCTGTCATGTTAGGGATTCTAATCATCCTACCGATTGGTCTTCTTCTAAGATAATCTTTCCTGCCTCTCCTCTTCACAGACGCCGTTTATCAAATCGGCTGTAATACACAACCTACCCAACATGAACCTTAGTTCAGGCTTTGTTGCTGTTGACTCTTCCCTTTCACAGTATATACTCAAATGTTATAAACGTTTTAACAAACGTGACCAAACATAAGCCTACCCTTTCTTTCTCTTTATTTTTCTTTCTCTCTTTTTCTTTTACTTTCAGTTTCGTTCCCATTTACTCCTTTTTATAATCCTCCTTCATATCCTTTATTACTCCTATCTTTCGCCTTGCCTTTTACATTCCTCACCTCTTTCTTGCCTTACATATGCCCATGCCTTTCTCGTCTCTTCTTATGGGCTATACATGCCCGTGCCACCTCTTGGGTGCCTCAATCTTCATCAATCAATCAATCGTCTCTTCACAATCGACTTGATAATGGTGCAGGACGAACCGAAACCTCGTCGTCTCATCAACATCTAGTGTGTGGTTTGATCAACATGCGAGGGTGTCTCCTGCTCTCATTGTAAGGGAGGAATTAGGTTACAGGAGCGGCCCAACGGGAAATGTAATTACGGCCGGAGGACCCACAGGAAGGCATTAAGTCCTTACAGGAAGCTGGGCCCTTTAAGATACAATTCGAAAACGAGTACTCAGAAGAAAGTAAAAGAAAAACTAGCAGTAGGTCAGTTACTGGAAAACAGTGTGTGGAACAGTTTACAACAGTGTGTGGAAACTGTTGCTCTGTCAAAGAAGGAACCATAACCAAGAGGCAGCGCTTAGGTGTGAGGACCATTACTAAGGCAGAGTTAATCCCCAGGAGTGAATCTTAAATGAAAACCAAAAAAAAAAAAAAAAAATCGTGTAGTGTGTAGGGTACATAAATCATGATCAGTTCAGTGCACAAAAATAGTACTACCTCATTCAATCACAAGAAATAGATGAACCTATAAGTGCAGTAACGTCGAACGTCGAATAAATGTCAGTGCAGTAACCACGAACAGTTTCACAAATAAAGAAACATATTTAAATTGTAAGATGTTTCCTTTAGTTAAACCAGAAATATTTTCTTTTGTTGCCCCATGTGCAATTCCACCCCTCAATGTGGAGCTTCTTTTCCAAAGGGACATGTTCAGTTTAAATAAAATATAATCCTTCTAATACACCCATTGATTTATAGGGATAGGGGGAGGGAGTATGAAGGGAACCATATTCAAAGAGCCCGCCAGGTGAAGCATTTCACATCTTAGGCACAGCTGTACCATGATTGTCGGATATTAACCGTGTTCGCCTCCTCCGAGCACGACTGTGGGAGGAGACAGAGATAGAAGACAAGCGGTTGTCCCGTCTTGAGTACTGCTCAGTACTCACTTCCCCCTTCAGAGCAGGAGATATTGCTGAAATAGAGGGAATACAGAGAACATATACGGCACGCATAGACGCAATAAAGCACCTAAATTATTGGGATCGTCTCAAAGCCCTCCAAATGTACTCACTAGAAAGAAGACGAGAGAGATATCAAATAATATACACCTGGAAGATACTGGAGGGCCAAGTACCAAATCTACACAGTAAAATAACAAAGTACTGGAGTGAACGACATGGAAGAAAATGTAGAATAGAACCAGTGAAGAGCAGAGGTGCCATAGGCACAATCAGAGAACACTGTATAAACATCAGAGGTCCGCGGTTGTTCAACGTCCTCCCAGCAAGCATAAGAAATATTGCCGGAACAACCGTGGACATTTTCAAGAGGAAACTAGATTTATTCCTGCAAGGAGTGCCGGACCAACCGGGCTGTGGTGGGTATGTGGGCCTGCGGGCCGCTCCAAGCAACAGCCTGGTGGACCAAACTCTCACAAGTCGAGCCTGGCCTCGGGCCGGGCTTGGGGAGTAGAAGAACTCCCAGAATCCCATCAACCAGGTATCAACCAGGTAGCGCACCTGACCCAGCACGGACCTGATATTGCACTCACTAGTATATGAGATACTCATCTTTCTTAGTTGAATACTTGGGACCTCGCCCGTCTTCCATTCTATCTCCCCAGAGAAGCCTAGCATTGCTTCAATTACCCTCCCAGAAGACTACAGCTCAAGGTGAGCTCTTGATATCATGGCCTTATGATATCACGTGGTCGACTGCCATTAACCTCTAAGCGACCACCTCCACAAAAATGTGGAAAGACTCTTTGCCCAAAAAAATACGAGACACTGAGATTTGAAAGAAAAGCAATAGGATGACTGAATCACACTAGGTGATGTTAGGTTGGGGTCTGTTATCATATGAGAAATAAGAAAATATCTTAAAGGTTTAAATAAAACCTGGTTCACGAGACATAAAGAAATGTAATGGGTAGAGTGATATTGATTAAGGAATATCCGACAAGGTGGAAATAATGCAGCCTGACATTAGAATTTTTAGCTCCAACTGTGGAAAACTTGTAATTTTGAAATGAACCTTTGTTGAGAGTTTGATATTGGAAATAGTAAGTCCATCTCTCCTAAACTTGCAGGAGAGTGATACTCTTGTGCACCAGACAAAATATGAGGGGATATTGGATGGATATACGATGAGTTACTCGTTCCTGTTGTTGGAAAAAGTTTTTTCTAATTACAGAGTGGCTGAAGAAATATTGAGAGAACATGTACATTTATGTACAGCATAAATGAAGTACCTAGGGAATAACGAAAAATATTTTAACTTCTAGTGATGTTTAGTCAACTTGGGAAGTTGACTAAATTGCTTTTTAGAAATACAACTCTGTGTCAAACTGGTGGATAACCGAAACTCACTAGGTTAGGTTAGGTTCGGTCATCAAACTGTTGGATGACCGAAACTCATTAGGTTAGGTTAGGTTCGGTCATCAAACTGTTGGATGACCGAAACTCATTAGGTCAGGTTAGGTTCGGAAGGTTTTTCTTAATGTATGTGAAGTAATGGGAGAGCTCCTTTGTGGAAAATACATATATGGATAAACCTACGAGAACCTGATGATGCAAACATTGCATTGCAATAATAATTGAACCTAGTATTATAAATAACTATACCTTCTAGGCGGAACGGAAATGATGACTTTATTAGTAAACTGTGATGAAATACGCAGGGTATTTCTCAGTAATATGAGGATGAGTTCAGGGATCTTCCGAAAGTTTTGAAACTGGATTTATTATTGCTTCACCTGCACAGTGATTTATGTTGAATCAGAGAACATATGAAATAAAGATGCTTACCTGAAGTGTGTTACCTATCGTACGTTACGGCTCGTGACCCTACAACAGCCAACTTTAAAAGGGTCTAGGGTTACTAAAACTGCTGTTCACAAGAGCAGGTACCAGTGTAACCCCTTAATAAGTAATGAGCACTTTGTTAAAATTTTCCTTTAGGACTGAAGGAATATATATAAAATTTATATATATATATATTCAGTATAAATCTCAATAGCATATATAAGTACAGATGGTTACTTTATCACAAATATATCAAATTAAAATATTACTGTCTCTCCCAGAAATTAATATAATATTATTATATGTATGGTTATGACAGAACAATAATGTACAACTTAACTCCACAAGATGTTAACTCTGGTTCCGTTACAGCTACTGACCTACATATCTGCGGGAGTCAAAATCATTGCTTCTGCCCTGCGAAAAGTTACAATATTAATTAATTCTACAATGGAGCAATACATTGTGACAAGAGAAATCTTAAACTAACTTAATGAATGGTCAATACATATTGGTATAACAAAAATAAGGTAATTATTGCTTTACATAGTAATTAAAATACACATACAAAGGGGAATGATGGCATGCTCATCCAGCAACGGACTATCCCACGACAATTTGCCAGATACAGTTCACACAATTATTATTCACCTGTTACCTACATATGATCACATATAAATAATTAGTTCCCATGGGAAACTGAGTACACAAAGAAATAAAACAATCATTTCCACGATACGTTGGGCCTAACGCCAACAATGTAACATGAAATTATTTTACATAGAACATATAAGTATATGAATATACATACATGTAATTTATACACAATTATAAATATACAAATTAATTTATTTATTTACGTATCTTATAGAGGTACGTAACAAAGTGAAGTTTACTCGTAAACTAACTGACTGATAAATGAGCTCGCAAAAGGTTGAGTAGAGAAACATTGTGTGATCAGTGATCAGGCAGTTTAAAAAGATATTTCTCACAAAGTACAGAAAGAGTATGGTACAGAAAAAAGTGAGTAGTGATTTAGATGAAAGATTTTGTGAGATGAGTGTTACATGAGTGTTACAAACCGCACATTAATTCTCGTGACAAGTAACAGCAACAAAATATTGTAGTCTAGGGACATTTACCGATGCTGCAATCTCAAGGCGTGTCACCAGTATAATCCCTTGGTTTGTACAGGCAAGAATTAAAATTAATCACCCCCCTTAGGAATAAGTAATCACACATATAAATAAATGTGTATTAGAAATATATTTCAGTAAATTATCAATATTATATATCAATCAACAGATGGGTAATCACATGTAAATCAAAATAAAATTATGTCTCCACAGACTAACATACTACAACAGAACATAATAAATATAATATAACACCACTTAACTCCTAGATGTGATCCTTCTTATGTCCAAACAGTTACTGAATAATTTTCTCACGGCAGGAGCCGATCTCGCTTCTGCACAACATTTTGAGTGACAGTTTTTAATTAATATAAATCTAACTTAAATGGAGCCATATAATGGGAATTAATTAACTAAATTAAGGAATGATCAGATTTACATGCATAAACAGAAGTAATGTAGTTATTAATATAATAGTTATATATTTATAAAATAAAAATAATTTTCTGGCAACTGCCCAACATAGCAGGAAATAATATCCCACAATGTTGCCGTCAAGATGAACAAATAATAACGGTTTCACACGGTCTTTCCACTAAGTGATCAGTACAAAATATAACTTTCTCACAGGAAGCTGACTCGCTGACCACCACACACACAAAAAAATACGGTTTCCCACGGTTTGGTCTACCTACTGATCATTACCACAATATAACATATCAGCACATACAAGTTTTGATATAAGCATACAAGAACATACAATTACTGATATAAGCATACAAGTAATGATATAATACACATACAATTAATGATATAATATATAAGCACATACAAGTAATGATGCATGGAAATAGTAATTATTTTATATTTATATACGTATCCAGTAGGGGTACGTAACAATGAGTAGGTGTATCAATTATCAGAGGAAAGATGGGAATTATGAATGAACACTGTGATAGGTTAGATAGCATGTGTGAGTTGTGGTGAGCGTGTGTAAGCTCACCACAAGTGAGCTTACACACAAGTAAGTGTGTAAGAATGAAAAGCATTTAGTGTGGTTGAAATTGTAAGAGGTAGTGTTTGTATACCTCAATAAAATCTAGTGAGCACTATTGTACTACGTAGCTAAAGTGTGGGATTTAACCAATCGAAGGAGGATAGTCAAAGAAGTGCTGTTTACCTCGTAACAAGTGAAAAATATTGAACATTACATGAAAACTGGAACGGAGTTATTCACACAAGAGTTGATAATAGGATTTTTTTGTTGAGTGCAGATGAAAAGTAAAAGTTTCTGGGTAAGTAGCCTCGTTTGAAAAACTAAGTTTCTATGTACTTGCATTGGTAACTAAAAGTTTCTGGACATGTAACCTCGTTTGGAATAAAATATGACTTAATTAAGAACTTGCATTGGTAAACTCTGCACATTTGTGATTATTGAAATAAATGAAGAGAGCGAGTTGAGCAAGAGTTAGAGAAAGTGTGTGAAAGATTTTGCAAGATTGTGCTTGAGACTGTGATTTGTTTAAGAGATTATGAAAGAATTGAGAAAGCTTGTGCTTGAGGGTTAATGTGGAAATTGCGTAGAAGTGACTTTATGTTTGAGAATTTTTTTATAAGATTGTACATTTGTATAATGTGAGTGTGTCAGGTTGAGAAAGGGATAAAATGAATATGTTGAGAAAGGGTTAAGATGTTAGAATGAGAAAGGGAGAGGTTTATGGTAGCATGTGTAAGAAAAAGTGCAATGGTATATCTTTTCTGAGTTTTTTGTGTAGGAGTGTAAGTGCTTATGAAAAAAAAATGTGTAAGGTCGAAGAGCATGATTGCATGCATTATAAGTGACATTTGCATGTTATTGTGAGAAACACACTATTATAAGTGATACAAATATGTAAATGAGCAAACTAATGAGTGTGATTGTGATTTGTGAAGATATTGAGAAATTTGTGCAATAGTGTAAAGATGATAATCGAGTTATGTTGGTATTTGACTTGACACGAGGCGATATTTAGCTAGTTCGTCTTTTTATGTGTGGAATATGTATAAACAATGATTGTTGTATATCCTTATTGATACTTTTACAGGTACTGATGTATAATAATAATTTAAGGGGCAGTAGGAGAATAAATGGACGCTAAGTCAGAAGAAATAGTGGATGTGTGTTTTACAAACTGATTCACTAATTGAAGAACACTTGCATATAAAGGAATTACGAAGTCAGTATTTCTGAGATGAGGAGATATAAAAGAGAATAGTGTCTTGTTGAGTGACTGCTTTCAAACTGGCCCTAGCCTGACACAAAGGCTGTACTACGTGCTATTAAAGTTCTGCATAGGGACTTATGCATACATGGCAGATTCCATGCATACATGTATACATGGTAAGGCAGTTCTTAAGGTAGGCCTAAAAGAGGAGGACCGAAATTACACCAAGTTCTTATGGATAAAGGATCCTCCTGATTCAAACAGTGAAAGAATTACATCCAAGTTTGCTTCAGTTTTGTTTGGAAAAACTTTTTCACCGTTTCTGCTCCAATCAACCTTAGACACGCATTTTAAGAAGTCCAATAACCCAAATAAAACTGAAACTAGTAGGTGAAAATGGTAAACAACATCTGACTAATTAACAAGAAAATCGGTGGAACCAGAAACCACCAACTAAACAATGAGGGAACTACCTATCTCAAGTCAGCAAACCCTTCGACCCCTTGAGATTATTATTTAGTTCAACATTATTTAAAGGGAAGTTGTTAATGCAGGAATGCTGGGAAGATAGGATAGGCTGGGATGATCCACTAACTCCTACCTTGTATGAATAGTGGCAGGGGGCTAGTGAAGGATTAAAGTATCCTAGAGTCTGTCTAGTTCCCTCGAAATTCCACACAACAAAATCAATCAATAAAGCTACATGTGTTTGTGTTCTGTGATGCATTAGGAAGGGTTTACATCACAGTAGCCTACTTAGTAACTAATGAGCAAGGAAATTTTCTTACATCTAAAGCCAGGGGGTGGCACCCTAAAAGTAACGGTCATTACCACAACTGGAGTTAACTGCCCTACTGCTAGAAGTAAGACTGTCTCATTATCTTACCAAAACCTTAAGTAACATCCCCTTTGAAGAAACAGTGGTATGGTAAGATAATGAGGCAGTATTACAGTAGGTGAAAACTAATAATAGTAAAACACTCTACGTGAGCAATCGCATAAAGGAAATAAGAGAGTTGCTATCTGATTACAAACTCAGATATGTACCCACAAAAGAGAATCCTGTTGACTAGATACTCTTTGACTTGGGTACTAGATACTCTTACTGCATTAAGAGGGACTCCTGGTTCCACCTAGGTGCTGAGCGGACGTCTGGATGCCTCCTCCACCTGGGAGCCATCGGATGACGTTCTGTTTTGCGATTTGGATTTGATACTGCCATTTGGCAATCCTCTTCAACGGTCCAGTTGCACGACGCCTGGCGCACAATTGCCCTAGGTCACTTGATTCTTATAGATATTTTTGGTCGTGTTCTAGATGGTTCTCCGAGTGGGGTGACGGTGTCAAGCGCCGGCTTGGGCGAGAGGTGCTGGGAGTTGGTGGGTCTTGGTAAGCTCCTGGTGTGTCCTCAGCCGTGGTGGGCGGCCGGCTTTTACTTTGTCGGGGAGCACTGGATGACTTTCGCGTTTTAGCTGGGGGTCGAGTTTGTGGTTTTGCTACCTAGTGTTCTCTATGTGGGGCGGGGCCGGTGCTTGTCACCCTGAGGGACTCCTGGGGCTCCCAGGGTGACAATGCTGGTCGGGGTTTCTTTGTCACGAGGCATATTAGTTTCCAGTGATTGGCGTCACTCGTTTCACGAGTAGGTTTGGCGTTTTACCTTTCCGGACTTCGTGATTAACCCTTCACAGGTATGCCAGGGCGCATCTGGTCCCACGATCGTCGTTGCCCCCTAAATCACCAACAACAACACCAACACCGCATTAAGACAACATTACTGACTTCCTCAAGGTCGTCAGATTGTAAAATTACTTCTAAAATCTTGCGTAGTCTGCCAGAGGTACAAAGCTCGGGTGTGTCCCTATCCAGGACGTTCACCACTCAATAAGGAACGAGTTGTCCACCTTCGTCCTTTTGAGACGAAGGTGGACAACTCGTAGTAGTGACACTACACTACACTTAGAAGTGACTCCCGATATAAGTATGGGATAAATACCAGGGGGAGAGATATAATGAGGACTGGAAAGTAAGGAATGCTACTTTAAAATAAGAATGCAAAATAAAATTATAAAAATCCTTAGTTGGTTTGTACGTCCAGCCAATCCTCTTGTCCTTGATACAGGTAAATGAGCTGTAAACTTCAAGTACAGTTCCAAAATAGTAAACAAGGTTATTGATTGAAGGAACACAATGTACCTGTTGGCATTTAAACGCATTAGCATTGAATTTATACAATGGGTGGAGAAGATCAACACAGTACAATGACTGAATACTGGTTCTCTTCAGGAATCAAAAGATCTGAACACTATAGTCTAGCCAAGCTCTTGACTGCGTAGCAACTAACGGAGATTATGTTTAGTAATTATAGCAACAACTAGGTATATGATACAAGCAAGATATTATATGTAAGCAAATATGAAAAATTAATGATTACTGTGATAGCAATTGATATCGTGATGATTTATACAGATTAATTATATATGCATATGTTTATACATATATTCAGATTAAATTGTAAAGACCAAGATAAATGCTCACTTCATTGTGGGGAGTTTCCCCATAAATAACGATTAACAATTTATATGAACAAGTTAAGGTCATAAAGCATACAATTGGCCAATTTACACCCTGCAAACACATAATAACTTATCCAAATTTAAAACCGATGCCCATCTAACCGTTTGCCAGATTTATGATTTCTCTTGATGATATGAGGCACAGTATTTTGATAAGATAGCAGCTTTGCTGTAAAATAGATTCACTTGTAGCGCTTGTTAGGATTAAGAAATAACTGGTAGTGGAGAGCGAACACATGTGCTGTGGGTGTACTACTCGTCACTCGTATTTAGATAATTGCAAAAATAATTTGTTCTGATTTATAGTTCAACACCTCCCTGAGTATCTTAGAGAGCTATTTTAGTAACTTATCACTGAGAATTAAGATTAGTTTGTGCGGTAAGATCTAGGAAGGTGGTATATGACTTTTCAGTGTGCAGGGTAAGAAAGGTGGTGATGCAATGATGCACACTCCTTCCATGCATGAAGCCAAATATCTGGGGGGATAGCATGGTTCTTATTCTATGGAGGAGACGGTTTAGGACCATTCTCTCGACCAGGGAATCCCCTGCTTGAGCTGTATAATATGAGCTATGTTACTGGGGAGCTTCCTAACTCTTGGACCAACAGTATAATCATTCCAATTCCCAAGCCAAATCAAGAGAATGCTTTCCGCCCAATTTCCCTTACTAGCTGCATTTGCAAAACATTCGAGAGAATGACCCTAAACCGTCTCCTCCATAGAATAAGAACCATGCTATCCCCCCAGATATATGGCTTCATGCATGGAAGGAGTGTGCATCATTGCATCACCACATTCCTTACCCTGCACACTGAAAAGTCATATACCACCTTCCTAGATCTTAAGTCTGCCTTTGATATTGCAAATAGACATGTTATCTTGAGTGAGCTTGCAAGAATGAATATTGGTGGTCGGCTTCTTTGTTGGATCAGGGGTTACTTATCCAACAGGAAGTCATCTGTATTTTTCCAGGGGCATAGGAGTGTAACAAGAGACTTTGAACTAGGTACCCGGCAGGGTGGTGTCCTCAGTCC
This sequence comes from Procambarus clarkii, assembly GCF_040958095.1. Lineage (NCBI taxonomy): Eukaryota > Metazoa > Arthropoda > Malacostraca > Decapoda > Cambaridae > Procambarus > Procambarus clarkii. Next base: position 9,358,633 of record NC_091165.1, read on the forward strand.
TACCTTATTTAATATCTTAATAAACACGCTGTTAAACTCTATACCGAGCAAACCCAACGTCCACATCATTAGCTATGCTGATGATATAATGATACACACCACTGGGTATGCTAACACGCAGAACACTCTTAACTCTGTATTAGACTCATGTCAGGACCTAGGTTTAATTATCTCAGCAGAGAAAACAAAGATACTAAATCTGCGCCCACCCAGGCAGGGAGGAGCTGTTCGCAAGATGCAACTGTCTGATGGCTCCCAGCTTGACTATGTAAACAGATTCAAATACCTTGGCCTTGAGGTGCCACTGTATGGTCCTGTTGTATTCAGACTCTGTCATCAGTTTAAAGAGAGGCTCCGAGCTCTCAAGACTGTTGCAGGTTATCACTCAGGCTATGGTGCCAATGTCAGAATTGTCAAAATGATGTACTTTGCATACATCAGATCTTTAGTGGATTATGCTGCACCTCTGCTTGTTTTGATGCCTGAAAGAAAGCTTGGAGGGCTTGAAAAATTGCAGAACGAAGCCTTGAGGATAATCCTTGGGTGCCCTCGTACCACAAAGATACTTAATATGAGAAAGGAACTTAATATTCTGAGCGTTGTTGATCGTGGTACTGAAATTAACTGTCAAATTGGTATAAAAATGCTTAGGCTAACTCATCCTAATCCTTGCACAGAAGCCCTCCAGAATTTCTTTATTGAAGATCAGCATTGTTCCAAATGGATAACAAAAACTGGAACTCAACTCAGAATGTATGGGGTTCATGATTTGTACCAAGAGAAACAACAACGGCACTTTCCTGCACCGTGGGAGGTTACACCCTTTCCAGTTTTAATCCCTCCCTTTCCACCCAAGAAGCAAATTAGAGATGAGCCCAAGCTTCGTCTTGAGGCAAAGCTCAACGCCTTAAGCCATATTGATGCTCTGTCCACAGAGCATTCTCTCTCTCAAATTATATACACTGATGGTTCCCTACACCGAACCACGGGTGCAGCTGGAAGTGCAGTTGTCCTGACAATGGGCGATGGCCTATACTTTGAGTGGGGAGTCCGTATAAACAACTGGGCCTCTGCCCTTCAGACTGAACTATTTGCCTTGATCCTTGCACTGAAATTTGTACAAGTCTCAAAACTTGATACATTAATTGTAAGTGACTCCTTATCATCCTTAAATGCTCTCAACTCTTTAAGACATAACTGTAACATGCTCGTGTCCGAAGCTAGACACAAATACAACAAAATTATTAAGGATGGTAACAGAGTCCATTTCATGTGGTCTCTATCTCATGTTGGCTTCCGAATGCATGATAGAGCTGATAAGTTAGCCAAAGAATCTGCCTTTAAAGGAGCCGTTGAGTGTAACCTTGGATTGTCATCTGAGAGCAGCAGTACACCGAGAACTTCAACAAGATCTTGTAGATCTGAGGCAAAGTGAAAGTGACACCAGTAATTCCATCTATCATCATACTATCATGTAAGAGGAGCCACACATCTATGGATCATCCAATAAAATCAGCAGACTTCTAGATGTTACTACTGCTCGGCTTAGACTCGGTTACAAGTATCTCTGGGAATTCTCATTATCTGCTGATGTAGACCTGACCAAATGTAAACTGTGTCAACAAAATTATTCGCACACCCTCCGTCACTATGTGATGGAGTGCGAAAAGATACGTGAATTTAGAGACAATTCTATAACTAATGTTCCAGCGATGTGTCAATATTTCATTCAAAATGATCTGCTACCAGAAATTTTAGCCAAATATCCCTAGTTTGCTAACTGTAGGTAGTAACTAAGTGATTGTAACCTATCCACCGCTGCCCACTGGATGGGGGGCGGTGTGCAGGACAAACATATAAATTTTGACACTAGCTCTCCACATATGTCAGTTGCTTAATTTAGAACCTGTACTTGAGGTCGATCTCGAACCCATTGTTGATGTGACGACTTATATTGAATTTTTTAACTAGCTCATCAAGATTGTAACTTGCTTAGCTAAATGAATTGTGGGGTTCAGTCCCTGAGCCCATTATGTGCCTCTGTAACCCTTTCCACTACCGCCCACAAGATGGGTATGGGGTGCATAATAAATGAACTAAACTAACTAACTTACTAACTCTGGTCCTGTTGAAAGTCTCAAGCATCATCTCGTGATCACTGTGTGTGTAAATCATGTGTTCTCGCCCTGGACGGCGGCTATCACTCTCTCAGTGAGGGTGGCCTTCAATGAATACATATTCATTATTTTTATTGTCTAGACAGATTACATAGATAAAAATGAGATTGTAAAATAATTTTTTATTGGATTTAATGATTATAGGTGGTACTTACAGTACAAATTAATTATTTATTTAGGACTTAAAAATAAAGTATGTCACTGTTTCAGAATTATGTTCCAGTGGTATTTTAATTAAGACAGCTTCTTGTCAAACCTCCTAGATACTTGAAGATAGACAAGTAAAGGCATGCAGGCATCCATAGGTCTAATGGCAGACGTGGCGATTGTGGTGATGTCATTTAGGATCCAGATGTATGATTCTAATATAGGAAGGATTCAATAGATGTATGATTCTGATAGGATTCTGATGTAGAATACAGATGTATGATATAGAAATAATTCATTTCTTATATTATTATTTTACTGGAGTGCAGAGACATTCATATGGGTTTTTTGCAGACTTGCTGCCAGTTGATCCTGCTCCACGTTGATGATCTCTGACAATGGATCAAAGTTGTTGGCATGGGAAGTATGCCTGAGAGAGGTCTGGAACCAGTCAGTGGTACACACTGCCCTGAATCAACGACAGAGCCAGTGGGTATTTATACCAATCCCCCCCCCCTTCAGAGCACCGTGGCACAAAGGGTTCTCTGAGCAGAAGGTGGTGACAATAGCACGCAGTTATAGGAAAACCCTACATCGCCAATAGATCGATTTTCAGTAGCTCCAAACTGTTGTCACGGAAATTGAATCTCTGGTCAATAACCGACCACTGACCTACCTCTTTGACGATATCTCACAACCTGAGATATAAGTCTGTCTCATCTGATGTATGGAGGATCTCTAGCTCCTCTAGCGTTCCTCACTGACGAGGGACTAAGAGATCCTTCATATGTCAGAGAGAACGTCCTGGTTTAGTGTTGCAAACATCAGTCCAGAGTAATTAGTCGGTGGATTGAAGTTTGGACCCGAGAGTACCTAACTGTTCCGAGGGAGTATCAATATGAGGCACACAACCCCAATAATAAAATACAACTTCATCCTGACAATGTTGTTAAAGTGGACAATACCTGACCATGCTCAGATTGGCCTCTAGGCCATATAGTCTCTGTCTATCCAGACAGCCAAGATGTCTTGAGAATAATGCAAATAAAGTGCAGAGGCACCACTAGTCTCAAGACACTATAAAAAAATAGTTCTTTTGGAGCTAGCAAGAAATGAAGTCGCCCAAAGACTTCCCATCCCTGCAGCTCCAGTACAGGACATCCGTCATGAACGAACTGTTGAACAACAGTCCTAAATGAATCTTAAACGTAATTACAATAATTCAGAATGGGAGCATTGAAGTGTTCGCCAGTCCTAAACTATGGACTCCGACCCATGTTCCTCCCCCCACCCCCCAGAATTACATTGGAAATTCCCACATCAAATATAACATTATAATGTAACAGTCATAAAATGCTGTTAATTTGCATTAGTTCGAGTAGTTAATAAATACTTTATTTAGCCCTGAAATAAACAACAAAAAAGATTCTAGCTAATTTATTGTAAAATTCTCCAGTCTCAGAACTGGTAACACAATTAACAAACTATCTCATTTAATCATACATTCCATAATAATAAGTAATAAAATATGCTAAATAAACCAATTCTCCAAAATAAAAAATGAACTGTTCATGGACACATCCAGAGTGAGTAGGGAGGAGGGAAAAGCCATCTTAGTTTTTGTTGGTGAAACTTGAGCTGTAACAGAGCGTGCCTCCCTCAACACAGAAAATTACTCCAGCAAGTCCAGAATGTAGAGTGATTCACATTAATCACTAATTGTTGCCAAAACTTGAAACCCATGGAAAGTACAACTTTCGATTTATTTTATTACATATATTTTTGGACCATTTATTAGTGTAGGAATTTATCATCAAGCAGCAGGGAAACACATCCAGCATGAGTAAACCATCATGATTAAATAATATGTTAATCGTGATGGTTTAATATTTATAAATGAATTTTATCTTTAGTTATACATATGTTACTATGTAACATCTCTACAGGTAATTTGTCAACCCGCATAAAACAACATTGAGCTGGTACATCCCAAGACCACCCAGACGCCATTAATACCTGTCCAGTACGGAGTACATGTGCCCAAGGGAATCTGATGTTGGATGACCACCTGAGACAGTTTAAATTATAACTAACACAGTTGCAGAAATACTACTAACTATTTAATTACAGTTTAGCAGATAATTTATATCAACTGTTTCATTAGGGTGTGATAAATTGAATTAAAAGCCCCTCCCAAAAATATATGAAGGGAATTTTATCGGTGATACAAAAATCATAAAAACGCAGTCCATTCACAAGTAATAAATATAATTAAATACAATCTATTGAATTAATAATCAAAACAATCACTGGTAGATTTCCCAACATATGTCTCCTTTTACACTACTCGAAAGAGCCAAAGTTTAACCCCCAAGCACAACTAGGGGAGTACAAACCCACACACACATTCCTAGGATGCAGTCTATTGCAGCTGTCTAACTTAAAGGGACCTACTTACTGCTTAGTGAACTAGTGCATCAGGTGATGGAAAGTTTAGCCATTTCTTCCTATGTGTGTATGTGCTTGCTTGTATGTATATGTATATTACATGAATATGTGTTTATGTGTGTGTTCTAATGTGTGTTTAGAGTTGTATTCAAACAAAATTTGACTGACATGTAATGTAAACATTACAAAAAATTAAGTAAAAGTCTTAGAAAAAGCTCTCATTGCTTGTGGTTTCCTGATTATAACTGTGATTTTGGTGACAGGTATTTAGTCATTATTTTGAACTGCTTGTGATCCATGCGGGACAGGTCGAGCAGACCTTCTTCCAGGGTGCAGAAGTCAAATGTGGTGTGGACCTTGTAACCTAAACAAAGAAACATTTTCTCCACGCGTGGGTTGGTCATTATTACAGAAGTCATTTTGAATCCCTGCTTGGTGGCAATGATGACACTCTTCTGAAAGTCGAAGAAACAACGATAAAACTTAATTATATATTATTTAATTTGTTTAACCTAAAGGTATATTATCAGGCGATTTATTACTCTTGTTTGCGAGCTAAGAAAACGTCATTTACATTGTTTATCTTATGGTTTACCTCAATTTGTTTTCCCTGGATCATAATTAAAAAATAGCTTTTCGACCATGTACCCAACTGCGCCTGGGTGAACGGTGAGACAGTTAAGTATCCCTGCCACGTCTTTTCTATTTGCCAGAAATAAAATTTAGGCCATATTCTCTCTTACGGAGTTTGTGGGCTGAGGGCGCTGTTCTCTACACCACACTGTGAGTCAGTACTCGTACTAGTAAACCTTAGCTATTTACATACCATTAACTCTTCTACCACTAACACCGTCTCAACTGGTTCATCGCTCACATCAACTTATTTACTTCTATCATTATCTCATCTGGAACACCTCTCACATCAAGTCTTACAATTAACACCATCTTAGCTGGTTTATGACTAAAATCAACTCTCCTACTAATGACATCATCTTAGGTAGTTTACTTCCCACATTATCTCCTTTACCATTAACATCAAAATAGGTTAGGTGCTAGTAGGGCCTAAGGAGGATGGTAAACTAGTGGTATACTCCACTTACATTTTCACGAGAACTACTAATATACTCTTGACAAGGTATTCTAGAGAACGTAAGAACAGCTAGGACTAAACCTGAAAAGTAATAGATTATCGCATCAAACTAACACAGGCCGAGATCAATGATGCATTGTATGCTGCCCATACTCTACAACAATACTGTTGCCCGTTTTGTTTTCAAAATCTCTATAATGCAGTATACCGCTCTTTAAAATTACATTTTATCCAAACTGATGAGCCGTCTATTCAGCACACAAGCACTTTATTTATCCCAAACAAAGTCACACAGAACATTTTATATATTGCCACAGATTTATTAGTTAACGTTGCGTCCTTGGGGAAGTTAAAAAGTTAATCTTCAAAGAAGCTTAACTCCACAATCATGTTGGCTCATACCTAATTAAATCCACCACGCTAATGCCTTGACTACAATTTTGGAATTGTACGATCTTGGTGCCAGTTGGCGATAATCCAGGTGTTGACACTGACTATACCACATACAATATTCTAGTTGCATTTCCCCCTAATACTCATAATAAAAATCTAGGCGCTATGCTCCTCGCATTCCTGGAATATGTCCATTATAAATGGGGGACACCTTTTTATGCCAACTCAATAAATTTGTCTGCACAACGAATCAAGGGTCTCGATTATAATTAAATTAATATCATGTCTCAACTGTTTATTAAGAGATCTCTGTGTCTCCAATGTTAGTGGCATGTTCTTGAGTTTGACTTAATTAGTTCTTATTAGAAATTAGAAAAATAAAATATGACAGAACTTGAAGAAATAGATCGTCCAGTTAGAAAGAAATTCTAACATTTTTAGTATACTATATGTGTGAGGGGATGGTTCACCAGCTCACTTACAATAGTGCTCTTATGCCTGTGGAGGCCAGTACACTCATTAAGTGCACTTGTTAAGTGCGCGAACTGGAGTTTGGTAACCAGCAACCGAAACATCTAGTGTTTGGGCACATGTGAGACCCCCAGTCATCAGCATTCCAGAAATGTTACCCTGGCCGGGGTAGCACGACTGTGGACCGAGATAGAGCTGATAGCATCATTCTATTGTATGGCTTGGAGCTAGGGACTCAAGATTTGTGCGGGAATCTTGGGAGGCCTGGGACAGGGTGGCGCGAGCTGTGGGCCTACCGCGCCAGCCACTTGACTCGTCGTCATGCAACAGCCACTATCTTAGTAAACATCTAGAGCCGCCATGTTAGTCGGCCATCTTGAAGTTGCCCTAGAGGCCATGCTACACCGTCGCTGATTGGTTAAGAGGGGTAGGCCGCTGAATGCCTCCCTCTCATTGGTTATTTCGAGGAGGACGCGGGAATCGCCGGTGTCCTTCCCTCGAGACGTTATTCTGAACTCAGGCGCCACCGTGTCCTCACGCTCCCTGTACTCATTCGGCCAAATTGAGTATAGGGCATCGTGGTGGCTTGACTGAACTGCTTCACCTCCTGCTTCATTTACGACGGTGGTCGCAGCAGAATCCGGCCGAAATCGTCGCTCGAAGGGAAGAAAGACATTGTGTACAGTAGGTAGAGATCTAAAGATCTTGACGTGGGTAATTTGCATACGAGCAGTAACAGACTCATGGGTCCCCATGCCAGTAATTATAGACGTTCAAATTCCTGCTAGTGCTCTGTAGCAGTCGATGGGTATGGGGAAATTCGTGTCAAGTGTTCAGGGGCAGTTTTCTCATAGAAATTCGTGGAAAATCTCGAGTCAGTGATTTTTGGTGCCAAAGTGTTGGGAGCGCTAAGCTTGCTCGGGAGGGGTGGGGGAGGTCTCCGCTTAAGTCTACCACCCGCCACCTAGTGCGCCGCCCCTTATACCATCTACCGCCACCTACCACCGCTGTGAGCCAGCCAACCGCCGCAGGGTGGTAGCCGCTGTCCCCTCTGAGCGCTGGCAGGTGACTGAGGGAGCGCAGCTCCTGGCGGCGGAGGACCCTCCCAGAGTGAGTGAGGACCGCCGGGCAAGGCGGAGCATGGACCAGACCAAATCGGGGGAGTCCACTCTCACAGTAAGTAGAGAGCGAGGAGGAAGAAGGAGAGCCAGGAGGAAGGAGGAGGAGGAGGGCGAAGAGGGAGGAAGAGGAGGAAGGAGGAGTAGGGCGAGGAGGGCGAGGAGGAAGGAGGAGGAGGGCGAGTAGGAAGGAGGAGACCGAGGAGGAAGGAGGGGGAGGGTGAGGAGGAGGGCGAGGAGGAAGGAGGGGGAGGGCGAGGAGGAAGGAGGAGGGCAAGGAGGAAGACGAGGAGGAAGGAGGAGGAGAGCGAGGAGGAAAGAGGAGGAGAGCGAGGAGGAGGGCGAGAAGGAAGGAATAATATTTCGAGGAGGAGAGAGAGGAAAAAGGAGGTGGAGGAACAAGGAGGGCAAGGAGGAGGAGGAGAGCGAGGAGGAGGAGGGCGAGGAGGAAGGAGGAAGAAGGAGGGCAAGGAGGAAGGAGGAGGAGGTGGGCGAGGAGGAAGGAAAAGCAGGAGAGCAAGGAGGAAGAAGGAGGAGGAGGAAGAGGGCGAGGAAGAAGGAGAAGAGCGAGGAGGAGGAGGACGAGAAGGAAGGAATAGGAGGTCGAGGAGAAAGGAGATGGGCGAGGAGGAAGGAGGAGGAGGAGGAGAGCAAGGAGGAAGAATTCCTTCTTCCTCCTGAATTCCAGATAAGAGGATGAGGTCGAGGAGAAAGGAGGAGGTCGAGGAAGAAGGAGGAGGAGCGCGAGGAGGAGGGAAGAGGAAGGAGGAGGGTAAGGAGGAAGGAGGAGGAGGGCGAGGAGGAGGAGAGCGAGGAGGGAGGAGGGCAAGGAGGAATAAGGAGGAGGGCGAGGAGGAAGGGCGAGGAGGTAGGAGGAGCTAGGCCGAGGAGGAAGGTGGAGAAAGAAGGAGGGCAAGGAGGAAGGAGGAGGAGGAAGGCGAGGAGGAAGGATGAGGGCGAGGAGGGAGGAAGGAGGAGGAGAGCGAGGAGGAAGGAGGAGGAAGGCGAGAAAGAAGGACGAGGAGGGCGAGGAGGAAGGAGAAGGAGGAGGGTGAGGAGGAGGGAGGAGAGCGAGAAGGAAGGAGGAGGAGGGTGAGAAGGAAGGAGGATGACGGCGAGAACGAAGGAGGAGGGCGAGAATAAAGGAGCAGGAAGGAGGAGGGCAAGGAGGAAGGAGGAGGGCGAGGAGGAAGGAGGAGAGTTAGGAAGAAGCAGGGCGAGGAGGATGGAGGAGGAGAGCAAGAAGAAAGGGGGAGGAGGAGGGCGAGGAGGAAGGAGGAAGACGAAGAGGAAGGAGGAGGAGGAGAGCGAGGAGGGAGAGGGAGAAGGCGGAAGAGGAGTAAGGAGGAGGGCGAGAAGGAAGGAGGAGGAGGGCGAGGAGGAAGGAGGAGGAGGGCGAGGAGGAAGGAGGAGAGCGAGAAGGAAGGAGGGCGAGACGGAAGGAAGAGGAGGGCGAGAAGGAAGTAAGAGGAGGGCGAGAAAGAAGGAGGAGGAGGGCGAGAAGGAAGGAGGAGGGCGAGAAGGAAGGAGGAGGAGGGCGAGAAGGAAGGAGGAGTAGGGCGAGGAGGAAGGAGGAGGAGGGCCAGGAGGAAGGAGGAGGAGGGCGAGGAGGAAGGAGGAGGAGGGCGAGGAGGAAGGAGGAGGAGGGCGAGGAGGAAGGAGGAGCTAGAAGGGCAAGGAGGAAAAAGGAGGAGGGCGAGGAGGAAGGAGGAAGAGTAGGGCGAGGAGGGAGAGGGAGGAGGCAGAAGAGGAATAAGGAGGAGGGCGAGAAGGAAGGAGGAGGAGAAAAGAGGAGGAGGGCGAGAAGGAAGGAGGAGGAAGGAGGAGGAGGAAGGAGGAGGAGGGCGAGAAGGAAGGAGGAGGAGGACGAGAAGGAAGGAGGGGGAAGGAGGAAGGCGAGGAAGAAGGAAGAGGGCGAGGAGGGAGGTGGAGGTTGAGGAAGAAGGAGGGCACGGAGGAGAGCGAGGAGCAGGAGGGCGTCAAGGAATGAGGAGGAGGAGAGCAAGGAGGAATGAGGAGGAGGACGAGGAGGAATGAGGAGGAAGGAGGAGTAGGAGGGCGAAGAGGAAGGAGGAGGAGAGCGAGGAGGAAGGAGGAGGGCTAGGAGGAAGGAGTAGAAGGGCGAAGAGCAAGGAGGAGAGCGAGGAGGAGGGCGAGAAGGAAGGAATAGGAGGGCGAGGAGGAAGGACGAGGGCGAGGAGGAGGAAGAAGGAGGAAGGAGGAGGAAGAGGGATAAGAGCGAGGAAGAAGGCGAGGACGAAGGAGGAGGAGGGCGAAGAGTAAGGAGGAGGAGGGCGAGGAGGAAGGAGGAGGGCGAGGAGAAAGGAGGCGGGCGAGGAGGAAGGAGGTGGAGGGCGAGGAGGAAGGAGGAGGAGAAGGGCAAGGAGAAAGAAGGAGGGGAAGGAGGAGGAGGGCGAGGAGGAAGGGCGAGGAGGTAGGAGGAGCTAGGCCGAGGAGGAAGGAGGTGGAGAAAGAAGGAGGGCAAGGAGGAAGGAGGAGGAGGAGGAAGGCGAGGAGGAAGGAGGAGTAGGAGGGCGAAGAGAAAGGAGGAGGGCGAGGAGGGAGGAAGGAGGAGGAGAGCGAGGAGGAAGATTGCGAGGAGGAAGGAAAAGGAGGAGAGCGAGGAGGAAGGAGGAAGAGAAGGGCAAGGAGAAAGGGGGAGGGGAAGGAGGAGGAGGGCGAGGAGGTAGGAGGAGCTAGGCCGAGGAGGAAGGAGGTGGAGAAAGAAGAAGGTCAAGGAGGCAGGAGGAGGAGGAGGAAGGAGGAATAGGAGGGCGAAGAGAAAGGAGGAGGGCGAGGAGGGAGGAAGGAGGAGGAAAGCGAGGAGGAAGGAGGAGGAAAGCGAGGAGGAAGGAGGAGGAAAGCGAGGAGGAAGGAGGAGGAGGAAGAGGAGGAAGGAGGAGGAGGAGGGCAAGGAGGAGGAGGGCGAGAAGGAAGGACGAGGAGGGCGAGGAGGAAGGAGGAGGAGGGAGGAGAGCGAGAAGGAAGGAAGAGGAGGGTGAGGAGGAAGGAGGATGACGGCGAGAACGAAGGATGAGGGCGAGGAAGATGGAGGAGGAGAGCAAGGAGGAAGGGGGAGGAAGAGCTCGAGGAGGAAGACGAGGAGGAAGGAGGAGGAGGAGAGCGAGGAGGAAGGAGGAAGAGTAGGGCGAGGAGGGAGAGGGAGGAGGCGGAAGAGGAGTAAGGAGGAGGGCGAGAAGGAAGGAGGAGGAGGGCGAGGAGGAAGGAGGAGTAGGGCGAGGAGGAAGGAGGAGGAGGGCGAGGAGGAAGTAGGAGTGCAGGGAGGAAGGAGCAGGGCAAGGAGGAAGGAGGCGTAGGGCGAGGAGGATGGAGGAGTAGGGCGAGGAGGAATGAGGAGGAGGGCGAGTAGGAAGGAGGAGGAGGGCGAGGATGAAGGAAAAGGAGGGCGAGGAGGAAGTAGGAGGAGGGCGAGGAGGAGGGCGAGGAGGAAGGAGGAAGAGTAGGGCGAGGAGGGAGACGGAGGAGGCAGAAGAGGAGTCAGGAGGAGGACGAAAAAGAAGAAGGAGGAGGGCGAGAAGGAAGGAAGAGGAAGGAGGAGGAGGAGGGCGAGAAGGAAGGAGGAGGAGGAGGACGATAAGGAAGGAGGGGGAAGGAGGAAGGCGAGGAAAAAGGAAGAGGGCGAGGAGGGAGGTGGAGGTCGAGGAAGAAGGAGGGCAAGGAGGAGAGCGAGGAGCAGGAGGGATTCAAGGAAGGAGGAGGAGGAGAGCAAGGAGGAATGAGGAGAAGGAAGGAGGAGGAGGACGAGGAGGAATGAGGAGGAGGAAGGAGGAGGAGGAAGGAGGAGTAGGAGGGCGAAGAGGAAGGAGGAGAGCGAGGAGGAAGGAGGAGGGCTAGGAGGAAGGAGGAGGAGGAGAGCGAGGAGGAAGGAGGAAGAATTCCAGGTAAGAGGATGAGGTCGAGGAGGAAGGAGGAAGAATTCCAGGTAAGAGGATGAGGTCGAGGAGGAAGGAGGAGGGCGAGGAGGAGGAAGAAGGAGGAAGGAGGAGGAGGAGAGCGAGGAGGAAGGCGAGGAGGAAGGAGGAGGAGGGCGAGGAGGAGGGAGGAGGAGGGCGAGGAGGAGGGAGGAGGAAGGAGGAGGGCGAGGAGAAAGGAGGAGGAGGGCGAGGAGGAAGGAGGAGGGTGAGGAGGAAGGCGGAGGAGGGCGTGGAGGAAGGAGGAGAGCGAGGAGGAAGGAGGAAAATTGCGAGGAGGAGGGCGAGGAGGAAGGAGGAGGAGGAGAGCGAGGGAGCGAGGAAGAAGGAGGAGGAGAGCGAGGAGGAAGGAGGAGGAGGAGGAAAGAGGAGGGCTAGGAGGTAGGAGGAGTAGGCCGAGGAGGAGGAAGGAGGTGGAGAAAGGAGGGCAAGGAGGAAGGAGAATGAGGGCGAGGAGGAAGGAGGAGAAGGGCGAGGAGGAAGGAGGAGTAGGGCGAGAAGGAAGGAGGAGTAGGGCGAGGAGGAAGGAAGAGGTGGGCGAGGAGGAAGGAGGAGGAGGGCGAGGAGGAAGGAGGAAAAGGGCGAGGAGGAAGGAGGAGGAGTAGGGCGAGGAGGGAGAGAGAGGAAGCGGAAGAGGAGTAAGGAGGAGGGCGAGAAGGAAGGAAGAGGAGGGCGAGAAGGAAGGAGGAGGAAGGAGGAGAAGGAAGGAGGAGGAGGAAGGAGGAGGAGGGCGAGAAGGAAGGAGGAGGAGGACGAGAAGGAAGGAGGGGGAAGGAGGAAGGCGAGGAAGAAGGAAGAGGGCGAGGAGGGAGGTGGAGGTCGAGGAAGAAGGAGGGCAAGGAGGAGAGTGAGGAGCAGGAGGGCGTCAAAAAAGGAGGAGGAGGAGAGCAAGGAGAAATGAAGAGGAGGAAGGAGGAGGAGGAGAGCAAGGAGAAATGAGGAGGAGGAAGGAGAAGGAGGACGAGGAGGAATGAGGAGGAGGAAGGAGGAGGAGGACGAGGAGGAAGGAGGAGTAGGAGGGCGAAGAGGAAGGAGGAGGAGAGCGAGGAGGAAGGAGGAGGGCTAGGAGGAAGGAGGAGAAGGGCGGAGTAGGAAGGCGAAGAGGAAGGAGGAGAGCGAGGAGGAAGGAGGAGGAGGAAGGCGGAGTAGGAGGGCAAAGAGGAAGGAGGAGAGCGAGGAGGAGGGCGAGAGGGAAGGAATAGGAGGGAGAGGAGTAAGGAGGAGGGCGAGGAGGAAGACAGAGGAGGAGAGCGAGGAGGAAGGAGGAAGAATTCCAGGTAAGAGGATGAGGTCGAGGAGGAAGGAGGAGGGCGAGGAGGAGGAAGAAGGAGGAAGGAGGAGGAGGAGGGAGGAGAGCGAGGAGGAAGGCGAGGAATAGGGAGGAGGAGGGCGAGGAGGAAGGAGGAGGGCGAGGAGAAAGGAGGCGGGCGAGGAGGAAGGAGGAGGAGGAGGGCGAGGAGGAGGGTGAGGAGGAAGGAGGAGGAGGGCATGGAGGAAGGAGGAGGAGAGCGAGGAGGAAGGAGGAAGATTGCGAGGAAGAAGGAGGAAGATTGCGAGGAGGAGGGCGAAGAGGAAGGAGGAGGAGAAGAGGAGGGGAAGAATAGCAGGGGTAGACGTAGTACAGGTAAGAGGGGGAGGGGGAAGAGGATGAGGAGTAAGAGAAGGGGGATGAGAAGGAAGGGGAAGAGGAGGGGGAGAGAGGAAGGGTTAGAGAAGGGGAAGAGGAGGGGGGAGGGGGTAAGAGAAGGTGGGTAAGGAGGGGGGAGGGGTAAGAGAAGGGGGATGAGGAGGAAGGGGAAGAGAGGAGGGGCAAGGGAAGGAGGGATGAGAAGAAAGGGGAAGAGGAGGGGGAGGGGTAAGGGAAGGGGGGGGGGTGAGGAGGAAGGGGAAGAGAGGAGGGGCAAGAGAAGGGGGGATGAGGAGGAGGGTGAAATGAAGGGGATGAGGAGGGGCAAGAGAAGGGGGGATGAGGAGGAGGGGGAAATGAAGGGGATGAGGAGGAAGGTGAAGAGCAGGGGGAGGGGTAAGCAAAGGGGGGAATGAGGAGAAAGGGGAAGAGAGGAGGGGTAATAGAAGGAAGGGGTAGAGCAGGGGGAGGGGTAAGAGAAGGAAGGTGAAGAGCAGGGGGAGGAGTAAGCGAAGGGGGGGATGACGAGGAAGGGGAAGAGAGGAGGGGCAAGAGAAGGGGGGATGAGGTGGAAGGGGATGAGGGGAGGGGTAAGAGAAGGAAGGGGTAGAGCAGGGGTAGGGGGTGATGGTCACTACGCGAGGGTATAAACACTGGACCACCTGGGTGATGGTCAGCTGGCTACTACTGACCCTCGCCTGGTGGAGCCCACATCACAACCGTCGCTGCCTCACCAACCAGTGTTCACTTAATATTAATTTAATTCATTAGTAAATTCGGAGATAAAGTTATGCAAAACATTATTATCTGATTCGTTATTTTTCTTGCTGTATTTAATGAAGATGAACACACCATAGTCATCTACCAAGACATGCCTGTTTAATCCAGCGCCCTAACACGTCATGGCAACTCTGTAGGCCTACAGTGTACATGCCCCAGCCGTCACACAGATCTTGTTACACTCCTTCCCCCATCTTCTCCTCCCTTCTTACCCCCCTCCTCTTCCCCTTCCTCCTCCTCATTCCCTTTCGCTTACCCCTCCCCTCTTCCCCTTCCTTCACACCCCCCGTTCTCTTACCCCCTCCCCCCTCCTTATCCCACTTCCCTTACCCCTCCCCCCTCCTCTTCCTTTTCTCTTACCCCTCCTCTTCCCCCTTTTTCTTAACCCTACCGCTTCTTAGCCCCCCCCGTTCCCTTACTTCTTCCCCCTACCCTCACTCCCTCCTCTTCCCTTTCCTTCTCATCCCCAAATTACACTCCTTCCGCGCCGTGGGAAGAGCCTACTTTCAAAATAGTAATAGAAAGTCTCCGAATGAAAAAGGCTGCCTATGATCCGACAATCCTAAGGCACATAATAGAAGAGCAAATGTATAGCATAGCAGTAGCAGGAGCCACCCACATCTTCACAGACGGATCGGTGGACACAGAATATGAGAGTGCTGGCGCTGCTCTTTGCACGGCCAGCGTACAGGCATATTGGAGACTGGGAGGACTAGTATCATCAACCCAAACTGAGCTGTTTGCCATACAACAGGCATTCGCATATGTAATTCCACAAAACACTCAAAATGCAATCATACACACAGACTCAAAAGCTGCACTTCAAATACTAGGACAAAAACAGTGGAAAGATAACGTGGAAATAATTACCACCATTTTGTATCTTGGAGCAGTCGCTAAAGGCAAAGGACTCAACATAACTTTAAACTGGATCCCATCCCATATTGGAATCCCATTAAATGAAAAAGCTGATGAAATTGCTAAATTGGCAACTTGTCATCCAGTGATACATAAAACAATTCAACCCAGCCTAGAGAACATAAAAAACATCATCACCAAAAAACTCTCACATCTCAACAAAGCCCACCTGCACCAGAGAATAACTGAAGGTTCGCCATCTGCAACATGGTATCTTCAGGCAACCAAATTAGAAAGGTTAAATATCCCAAAAGGAATCCACAGGGAAATAGCAGTTAGGTTATATAGACTACGTCTAGGTTACAGATGCAACTGGGAGATTGGTGAATCCCGACAGAGAGAGTGCATCTTCTGCCAAACTGTCACAGAAAAGCCATTACTTCACTATCTTCTGGAATGTGAAGCAACCAATGACCTTAGAAGAGCTTTAGGAGTTCCAGAATCATGCAGTGGCCACCCTGAAGCCATCAACACAGCCACTCTCCTGGTCAACAAAGGTGTTCAGCAGCTGGACACCCTCATAAAGACTGTGAAGCAGTATCCTCCCCCGCGATAACAGCTTGATGGTTAAATGCAAACTCAGAATACTGAGAAAAAAATAATTGTACCACTTACGGGCTATTCATGCCCGTGCCACCTCTTGGGTGGCTTAATCTTCATCATCATCATCATAAGCTCTATTCAGTTATAGTTCAGTTGTGTGTGTGTAAACTAAAGTTTTTGAAAATGTAATAAGTTTTACGAATCGCGCTCAAGTGTCGCGTCAAAAACAGCCAATTAATGCACAACTATATTCTACCCAATTCAAGACTCCGCTCCAATATAGAAGCATCAAGAAATATGGGCCAATAGGCCCTCTGCAATTACTTCCCACACATGGATAATTATAGCATAAAATAGTAAATATTTACAATGAATTAGTGAGACAAATGTATTCCAATGATCCTACATAAATCGCCCTTTAATTGATCTAATGAAAAAGGATCAAGTTATATAAACCGCTGCTAATGTTCAAATTATTTTGCTACATCGGATGGGCCAATAGGCGTCAAACTATCGACCAATTAGCCTAACTTCTATTGTGGGAAAGTTACTTGAATCGATAATTGCAAATAAAATTCGTCTTCATCTTGAAAAACACAAATTAATAAATGAGTCGCAACATGGTTTAACAAATGGCCGTTCATGTTTAACAAATTTGCTATCTTTTTATTCCAGCATAGTTGAGGCAGTTGATAGTGGTAAGGATTGTGATGTCGTGCACCTTGACATCGTATTGCACCGTATCAAAAGTACCGTACATTGCACCGTATCAAAAGCAAAGCTTTTGATACGGTGTCACATGAAAGACTGATTAAAAAAATAGAGGCTCATGGTATTGGAGGTGCTATATTAATTTGGATTAGCGCATGGCTATTCCCAAGGAAACAGAGAGTTAGTATAAATGGGGTTAAGTCAGGGTGGGAAAATGTTGAAAGTGGAGTGCCTCAGGGCTCTGTCCTGGGATCTCTGTTGTTTATAATATATATCAATGATTTAGATTCAGGTTTGAGTAGCAACATTTGCAAATTTGCCGATGATACAACAATCGGCAGAGTGTCTAAAAAGTTATAAACTTCAGCTACTGGAATAGGGTAGTCTGTGCATTAAGCATTTGGCACTGAGTTTTCCCATATAACAGGGCTCGATGAAAGAGCATCCGGGGTCCCACACTATCTCATCGCCTGGGAGAGGATTGGAGTTCTGGTTGGTTAAATACCCCAGACTTCCTACCTCTCTTAATGGCTTTGAAGTATGGTGTAGTGGATACAGCATGCAACTGCCACCTTGTTGGCCAGTGTTCGAGTCCCCTGGTGGGATGAGTGTCTAAAAAGTTATAAACTTCAGCTACTGGAATAGGGTAGTCTGTGCATTAAGCATTTGGCACTGAGTTTTCCCATATAACAGGGCTCGATGAAAGAGCATCCGGGGTCCCACACTAACTCATCGCCTGGGAGAGGATTGGAGTTCTGGTTGGTTAAATACCCCAGACTTCCTACCTCTCTTATTGGCTTTGAAGTATGGTGTAGTGGATACAGCATGCAACTGCCACCTTGTTGGCCAGTGTTCGAGTCCCCTGGTGGGATGAGTGTCTAAAAAGTTATAAACTTCAGCTACTGGAATAGGGTAGTCTGTGCATTAAGCATTTGGCACTGAGTTTTCCCATATAACAGGGCTCGATGAAAGAGCATCCGGGGTCCCACACTATCTCATCGCCTGGGAGAGGATTGGAGTTTTGGTTGGTTAAATACCCCAGAATTCCTACCTCTCTTAATGGCTTTGAAGTATGGTGTAGTGGATACAGCATGCAACTGCCACCTTGTTGGCCAGTGTTCGAGTCCCCTGGTGGGATGAGTGTCTAAAAAGTTATAAACTTCAGCTACTGGAATAGGGTAGTCTGTGCATTAAGCATTTGGCACTGAGTTTTCCCATATAACAGGGACTCGATGAAAGAGCATCCGAGGTCCCACACTATCTCATCGCCTGGGAGAGGATTGGAGTTCTGGTTGGTTAAATACCCCAGAATTCCTACCTCTCTTAATGGCTTTGAAGTATGGTGTAGTGGATACAGCATGCAACTGCCACCTTGTTGGCCAGTGTTCGAGTCCCCTGGTGGGATGAGTGTCTAAAAAGTTATAAACTTCAGCTACTGGAATAGGGTAGTCTGTGCATTAAGCATTTGGCACTGAGTTTTCCCATATAACATGGATCGATGAAAGAGCATCCGAGGTCCCACACTATCTCATCGCCTGGGAGAGGATTGGAGTTCTGGTTGGTTAAATACCCCAGAATTCCTACCTCTCTTATGGCTTTGAAGTATGGTGTAGTGGATACAGCATGCAACTGCCACCTTGTTGGCCAGTGTTCGAGTCCCCTGGTGGGATGAGTGTCTAAAAAGTTATAAACTTCAGCTACTGGAATAGGGTAGTCTGTGCATTAAGCATTTGGCACTGAGTTTTCCCATATAACAGGGAACTCGATGAAAGAGCATCCGAGGGTCCCACACTATCTCACTGCCTGGGAGAGGATTGGAGTTCTGGTTGGTTAAATACCCCAGAATTCCTACCTCTCTTAATGGCTTTGAAGTATGGTGTAGTGGATACAGCATGCAACTGCCACCTTGTTGGCCAGTGTTCGAGTCCCCTGGTGGGATTGAGTGTCTAAAAAGTTATAAACTTCAGCTACTGGAATAGGGTAGTCTGTGCATTAAGCATTTGGCACTGAGTTTTCCCATATAACAGGAACTCGATGAAAGAGCATCCGAGGTCCCACACTATCTCATCGCCTGGGAGAGGATTGGAGTTCT
The DNA here is from genome assembly GCF_040958095.1 of Procambarus clarkii. NCBI lineage: Eukaryota > Metazoa > Arthropoda > Malacostraca > Decapoda > Cambaridae > Procambarus > Procambarus clarkii. The sequence goes on from NC_091165.1 coordinate 9,377,080, forward strand.
GGTTGGTTAAATACCCCAGAATTCCTACCTCTCTATGGCTTTGAAGTATGGTGTAGTGGATACAGCATGCAACTGCCACCTTGTTGGCCAGTGTTCGAGTCCCCTGGTGGGATGAGTGTCTAAAAAGTTATAAACCTTCAGCTACTGGAATAGGGTAGTCTGCATTAAGCATTTGGCACTGAGTTTTCCTATATAACAGGGACTCGATGAAAGAGCATCCGAGGTCCCACACTATCTCATCGCCTGGGAGAGGATTGGAGTTTTGGTTGGTTAAATACCCCAGAATTCCTACCTCTCTTAATGGCTTTGAAGTATGGTGTAGTGGATACAGCATGCAACTGCCACCTTGTTGGCCAGTGTTCGAGTCCCCTGGTGGGATGAGTGTCTAAAAAGTTATAAACTTCAGCTACTGGAATAGGGTAGTCTGTGCATTAAGCATTTGGCACTGAGTTTTCCCATATAACAGGGACTCGATGAAAGAGCATCCGGGGTCCCACACTATCTCATCGCCTGGGAGAGGATTGGAGTTCTGGTTGGTTAAATACCCCAGAATTCCTACCTCTCTTAATGGCTTTGAAGTATGGTGTAGTGGATACAGCATGCAACTGCCACCTTGTTGGCCAGTGTTCGAGTCCCCTGGTGGGATGAGTGTCTAAAAAGTTATAAACTTCAGCTACTGGAATAGGGTAGTCTGTGCATTAAGCATTTGGCACTGAGTTTTCCCATATAACATGGATCGATGAAAGAGCATCCGAGGTCCCACACTATCTCATTCGCCTGGGAGAGGATTGGAGTTCTGGTTGGTTAAATACCCCAGAATTCCTACCTCTCTTATGGCTTTGAAGTATGGTGTAGTGGATACAGCATGCAACTGCCACCTTGTTGGCCAGTGTTCGAGTCCCCTGGTGGGATGAGTGTCTAAAAAGTTATAAACTTCAGCTACTGGAATAGGGTAGTCTGTGCATTAAGCATTTGGCACTGAGTTTTCCCATATAACAGGAACTCGATGAAAGAGCATCCGAGGGTCCCACACTATCTCATCGCCTGGGAGAGGATTGGAGTTCTGGTTGGTTAAATACCCCAGAATTCCTACCTCTCTTATGGCTTTGAAGTATGGTGTAGTGGATACAGCATGCAACTGCCACCTTGTTGGCCAGTGTTCGAGTCCCCTGGTGGGTTGAGTGTCTAAAAAGTTATAAACTTCAGCTACTGGAATAGGGTAGTCTGTGCATTAAGCATTTGGCACTGAGTTTTCCCATATAACAGGAACCGATGAAAGAGCATCCGAGGTCCCACACTATCTCATTGCCTGGGAGAGGATTGGAGTTCTGGTTGGTTAAATACCCCAGAATTCCTACCTCTCTTATGGCTTTGAAGTATGGTGTAGTGGATACAGCATGCAACTGCCACCTTGTTGGCCAGTGTTCGAGTCCCCTGGTGGGTTGAGTGTCTAAAAAGTTATAAACTTCAGCTACTGGAATAGGGTAGTCTGTGCATTAAGCATTTGGCACTGAGTTTTCCCATATAACAGGAACCGATGAAAGAGCATTCGAGGTCCCACACTATCTCATTGCCTGGGAGAGGATTGGAGTTCTGGTTGGTTAAATACCCCAGAATTCCTACCTCTCTTATGGCTTTGAAGTATGGTGTAGTGGATACAGCATGCAACTGCCACCTTGTTGGCCAGTGTTCGAGTCCCCTGGTGGGTTGAGTGTCTAAAAAGTTATAAACTTCAGCTACTGGAATAGGGTAGTCTGTGCATTAAGCATTTGGCACTGAGTTTTCCCATATAACAGGAACCGATGAAAGAGCATTCCGAGGTCCCACACTATCTCATTGCCTGGGAGAGGATTGGAGTTCTGGTTGGTTAAATACCCCAGAATTCCTACCTCTCTTATGGCTTTGAAGTATGGTGTAGTGGATACAGCATGCAACTGCCACCTTGTTGGCCAGTGTTCGAGTCCCCTGGTGGGTTGAGTGTCTAAAAAGTTATAAACTTCAGCTACTGGAATAGGGTAGTCTGTGCATTAAGCATTTGGCACTGAGTTTTCCCATATAACAGGAACCGATGAAAGAGCATTCGAGGTCCCACACTATCTCATTGCCTGGGAGAGGATTGGAGTTCTGGTTGGTTAAATACCCCAGAATTCCTACCTCTCTTATGGCTTTGAAGTATGGTGTAGTGGATACAGCATGCAACTGCCACCTTGTTGGCCAGTGTTCGAGTCCCCTGGTGGGTTGAGTGTCTAAAAAGTTATAAACTTCAGCTACTGGAATAGGGTAGTCTGTGCATTAAGCATTTGGCACTGAGTTTTCCCATATAACAGGAACCGATGAAAGAGCATTAGAGGTCCCACACTATCTCATTGCCTGGGAGAGGATTGGAGTTCTGGTTGGTTAAATACCCCAGAATTCCTACCTCTCTTATGGCTTTGAAGTATGGTGTAGTGGATACAGCATGCAACTGCCACCTTGTTGGCCAGTGTTCGAGTCCCCTGGTGGGTTGAGTGTCTAAAAAGTTATAAACTTCAGCTACTGGAATAGGGTAGTCTGTGCATTAAGCATTTGGCACTGAGTTTTCCCATATAACAGGAACCGATGAAAGAGCATTCGAGGTCCCACACTATCTCATTGCCTGGGAGAGGATTGGAGTTCTGGTTGGTTAAATACCCCAGAATTCCTACCTCTCTTATGGCTTTGAAGTATGGTGTAGTGGATACAGCATGCAACTGCCACCTTGTTGGCCAGTGTTCGAGTCCCCTGGTGGGTTGAGTGTCTAAAAAGTTATAAACTTCAGCTACTGGAATAGGGTAGTCTGTGCATTAAGCATTTGGCACTGAGTTTTCCCATATAACAGGAACCGATGAAAGAGCATTAGAGGTCCCACACTATCTCATTGCCTGGGAGAGGATTGGAGTTCTGGTTGGTTAAATACCCCAGAATTCCTACCTCTCTTATGGCTTTGAAGTATGGTGTAGTGGATACAGCATGCAACTGCCACCTTGTTGGCCAGTGTTCGAGTCCCCTGGTGGGTTGAGTGTCTAAAAAGTTATAAACTTCAGCTACTGGAATAGGGTAGTCTGTGCATTAAGCATTTGGCACTGAGTTTTCCCATATAACAGGAACCGATGAAAGAGCATTCCGAGGTCCCACACTATCTCATTGCCTGGGAGAGGATTGGAGTTCTGGTTGGTTAAATACCCCAGAATTCCTACCTCTCTTATGGCTTTGAAGTATGGTGTAGTGGATACAGCATGCAACTGCCACCTTGTTGGCCAGTGTTCGAGTCCCCTGGTGGGTTGAGTGTCTAAAAAGTTATAAACTTCAGCTACTGGAATAGGGTAGTCTGTGCATTAAGCATTTGGCACTGAGTTTTCCCATATAACAGGAACTCGATGAAAGAGCATCGAGGTCCCACACTATCTCATTCGCCTGGGAGAGGATTGGAGTTCTGGTTGGTTAAATACCCCAGAATTCCTACCTCTCTTATGGCTTTGAAGTATGGTGTAGTGGATACAGCATGCAACTGCCACCTTGTTGGCCAGTGTTCGAGTCCCCTGGTGGGTTGAGTGTCTAAAAAGTTATAAACTTCAGCTACTGGAATAGGGTAGTCTGTGCATTAAGCATTTGGCACTGAGTTTTCCCATATAACAGGAACCGATGAAAGAGCATTAGAGGTCCCACACTATCTCATTGCCTGGGAGAGGATTGGAGTTCTGGTTGGTTAAATACCCCAGAATTCCTACCTCTCTTATGGCTTTGAAGTATGGTGTAGTGGATACAGCATGCAACTGCCACCTTGTTGGCCAGTGTTCGAGTCCCCTGGTGGGTTGAGTGTCTAAAAAGTTATAAACTTCAGCTACTGGAATAGGGTAGTCTGTGCATTAAGCATTTGGCACTGAGTTTTCCCATATAACAGGAACCGATGAAAGAGCATTAGAGGTCCCACACTATCTCATTGCCTGGGAGAGGATTGGAGTTCTGGTTGGTTAAATACCCCAGAATTCCTACCTCTCTTATGGCTTTGAAGTATGGTGTAGTGGATACAGCATGCAACTGCCACCTTGTTGGCCAGTGTTCGAGTCCCCTGGTGGGTTGAGTGTCTAAAAAGTTATAAACTTCAGCTACTGGAATAGGGTAGTCTGTGCATTAAGCATTTGGCACTGAGTTTTCCCATATAACAGGAACCGATGAAAGAGCATTAGAGGTCCCACACTATCTCATTGCCTGGGAGAGGATTGGAGTTCTGGTTGGTTAAATACCCCAGAATTCCTACCTCTCTTATGGCTTTGAAGTATGGTGTAGTGGATACAGCATGCAACTGCCACCTTGTTGGCCAGTGTTCGAGTCCCCTGGTGGGTTGAGTGTCTAAAAAGTTATAAACTTCAGCTACTGGAATAGGGTAGTCTGTGCATTAAGCATTTGGCACTGAGTTTTCCCATATAACAGGAACCGATGAAAGAGCATTAGAGGTCCCACACTATCTCATTGCCTGGGAGAGGATTGGAGTTCTGGTTGGTTAAATACCCCAGAATTCCTACCTCTCTTATGGCTTTGAAGTATGGTGTAGTGGATACAGCATGCAACTGCCACCTTGTTGGCCAGTGTTCGAGTCCCCTGGTGGGTTGAGTGTCTAAAAAGTTATAAACTTCAGCTACTGGAATAGGGTAGTCTGTGCATTAAGCATTTGGCACTGAGTTTTCCCATATAACAGGAACCGATGAAAGAGCATTAGAGGTCCCACACTATCTCATTGCCTGGGAGAGGATTGGAGTTCTGGTTGGTTAAATACCCCAGAATTCCTACCTCTCTTATGGCTTTGAAGTATGGTGTAGTGGATACAGCATGCAACTGCCACCTTGTTGGCCAGTGTTCGAGTCCCCTGGTGGGTTGAGTGTCTAAAAAGTTATAAACTTCAGCTACTGGAATAGGGTAGTCTGTGCATTAAGCATTTGGCACTGAGTTTTCCCATATAACAGGAACCGATGAAAGAGCATTAGAGGTCCCACACTATCTCATTGCCTGGGAGAGGATTGGAGTTCTGGTTGGTTAAATACCCCAGAATTCCTACCTCTCTTATGGCTTTGAAGTATGGTGTAGTGGATACAGCATGCAACTGCCACCTTGTTGGCCAGTGTTCGAGTCCCCTGGTGGGTTGAGTGTCTAAAAAGTTATAAACTTCAGCTACTGGAATAGGGTAGTCTGTGCATTAAGCATTTGGCACTGAGTTTTCCCATATAACAGGAACCGATGAAAGAGCATTAGAGGTCCCACACTATCTCATTGCCTGGGAGAGGATTGGAGTTCTGGTTGGTTAAATACCCCAGAATTCCTACCTCTCTTATGGCTTTGAAGTATGGTGTAGTGGATACAGCATGCAACTGCCACCTTGTTGGCCAGTGTTCGAGTCCCCTGGTGGGTTGAGTGTCTAAAAAGTTATAAACTTCAGCTACTGGAATAGGGTAGTCTGTGCATTAAGCATTTGGCACTGAGTTTTCCCATATAACAGGAACCGATGAAAGAGCATTAGAGGTCCCACACTATCTCATTGCCTGGGAGAGGATTGGAGTTCTGGTTGGTTAAATACCCCAGAATTCCTACCTCTCTTATGGCTTTGAAGTATGGTGTAGTGGATACAGCATGCAACTGCCACCTTGTTGGCCAGTGTTCGAGTCCCCTGGTGGGTTGAGTGTCTAAAAAGTTATAAACTTCAGCTACTGGAATAGGGTAGTCTGTGCATTAAGCATTTGGCACTGAGTTTTCCCATATAACAGGAACCGATGAAAGAGCATTAGAGGTCCCACACTATCTCATTGCCTGGGAGAGGATTGGAGTTCTGGTTGGTTAAATACCCCAGAATTCCTACCTCTCTTATGGCTTTGAAGTATGGTGTAGTGGATACAGCATGCAACTGCCACCTTGTTGGCCAGTGTTCGAGTCCCCTGGTGGGTTGAGTGTCTAAAAAGTTATAAACTTCAGCTACTGGAATAGGGTAGTCTGTGCATTAAGCATTTGGCACTGAGTTTTCCCATATAACAGGAACCGATGAAAGAGCATTAGAGGTCCCACACTATCTCATTGCCTGGGAGAGGATTGGAGTTCTGGTTGGTTAAATACCCCAGAATTCCTACCTCTCTTATGGCTTTGAAGTATGGTGTAGTGGATACAGCATGCAACTGCCACCTTGTTGGCCAGTGTTCGAGTCCCCTGGTGGGTTGAGTGTCTAAAAAGTTATAAACTTCAGCTACTGGAATAGGGTAGTCTGTGCATTAAGCATTTGGCACTGAGTTTTCCCATATAACAGGAACCGATGAAAGAGCATTAGAGGTCCCACACTATCTCATTGCCTGGGAGAGGATTGGAGTTCTGGTTGGTTAAATACCCCAGAATTCCTACCTCTCTTATGGCTTTGAAGTATGGTGTAGTGGATACAGCATGCAACTGCCACCTTGTTGGCCAGTGTTCGAGTCCCCTGGTGGGTTGAGTGTCTAAAAAGTTATAAACTTCAGCTACTGGAATAGGGTAGTCTGTGCATTAAGCATTTGGCACTGAGTTTTCCCATATAACAGGAACCGATGAAAGAGCATTAGAGGTCCCACACTATCTCATTGCCTGGGAGAGGATTGGAGTTCTGGTTGGTTAAATACCCCAGAATTCCTACCTCTCTTATGGCTTTGAAGTATGGTGTAGTGGATACAGCATGCAACTGCCACCTTGTTGGCCAGTGTTCGAGTCCCCTGGTGGGTTGAGTGTCTAAAAAGTTATAAACTTCAGCTACTGGAATAGGGTAGTCTGTGCATTAAGCATTTGGCACTGAGTTTTCCCATATAACAGGAACCGATGAAAGAGCATTAGAGGTCCCACACTATCTCATTGCCTGGGAGAGGATTGGAGTTCTGGTTGGTTAAATACCCCAGAATTCCTACCTCTCTTATGGCTTTGAAGTATGGTGTAGTGGATACAGCATGCAACTGCCACCTTGTTGGCCAGTGTTCGAGTCCCCTGGTGGGTTGAGTGTCTAAAAAGTTATAAACTTCAGCTACTGGAATAGGGTAGTCTGTGCATTAAGCATTTGGCACTGAGTTTTCCCATATAACAGGAACCGATGAAAGAGCATTAGAGGTCCCACACTATCTCATTGCCTGGGAGAGGATTGGAGTTCTGGTTGGTTAAATACCCCAGAATTCCTACCTCTCTTATGGCTTTGAAGTATGGTGTAGTGGATACAGCATGCAACTGCCACCTTGTTGGCCAGTGTTCGAGTCCCCTGGTGGGTTGAGTGTCTAAAAAGTTATAAACTTCAGCTACTGGAATAGGGTAGTCTGTGCATTAAGCATTTGGCACTGAGTTTTCCCATATAACAGGAACCGATGAAAGAGCATTAGAGGTCCCACACTATCTCATTGCCTGGGAGAGGATTGGAGTTCTGGTTGGTTAAATACCCCAGAATTCCTACCTCTCTTATGGCTTTGAAGTATGGTGTAGTGGATACAGCATGCAACTGCCACCTTGTTGGCCAGTGTTCGAGTCCCCTGGTGGGTTGAGTGTCTAAAAAGTTATAAACTTCAGCTACTGGAATAGGGTAGTCTGTGCATTAAGCATTTGGCACTGAGTTTTCCCATATAACAGGAACCGATGAAAGAGCATTAGAGGTCCCACACTATCTCATTGCCTGGGAGAGGATTGGAGTTCTGGTTGGTTAAATACCCCAGAATTCCTACCTCTCTTATGGCTTTGAAGTATGGTGTAGTGGATACAGCATGCAACTGCCACCTTGTTGGCCAGTGTTCGAGTCCCCTGGTGGGTTGAGTGTCTAAAAAGTTATAAACTTCAGCTACTGGAATAGGGTAGTCTGTGCATTAAGCATTTGGCACTGAGTTTTCCCATATAACAGGAACCGATGAAAGAGCATTAGAGGTCCCACACTATCTCATTGCCTGGGAGAGGATTGGAGTTCTGGTTGGTTAAATACCCCAGAATTCCTACCTCTCTTATGGCTTTGAAGTATGGTGTAGTGGATACAGCATGCAACTGCCACCTTGTTGGCCAGTGTTCGAGTCCCCTGGTGGGTTGAGTGTCTAAAAAGTTATAAACTTCAGCTACTGGAATAGGGTAGTCTGTGCATTAAGCATTTGGCACTGAGTTTTCCCATATAACAGGAACCGATGAAAGAGCATTAGAGGTCCCACACTATCTCATTGCCTGGGAGAGGATTGGAGTTCTGGTTGGTTAAATACCCCAGAATTCCTACCTCTCTTATGGCTTTGAAGTATGGTGTAGTGGATACAGCATGCAACTGCCACCTTGTTGGCCAGTGTTCGAGTCCCCTGGTGGGTTGAGTGTCTAAAAAGTTATAAACTTCAGCTACTGGAATAGGGTAGTCTGTGCATTAAGCATTTGGCACTGAGTTTTCCCATATAACAGGAACCGATGAAAGAGCATTAGAGGTCCCACACTATCTCATTGCCTGGGAGAGGATTGGAGTTCTGGTTGGTTAAATACCCCAGAATTCCTACCTCTCTTATGGCTTTGAAGTATGGTGTAGTGGATACAGCATGCAACTGCCACCTTGTTGGCCAGTGTTCGAGTCCCCTGGTGGGTTGAGTGTCTAAAAAGTTATAAACTTCAGCTACTGGAATAGGGTAGTCTGTGCATTAAGCATTTGGCACTGAGTTTTCCCATATAACAGGAACCGATGAAAGAGCATTAGAGGTCCCACACTATCTCATTGCCTGGGAGAGGATTGGAGTTCTGGTTGGTTAAATACCCCAGAATTCCTACCTCTCTTATGGCTTTGAAGTATGGTGTAGTGGATACAGCATGCAACTGCCACCTTGTTGGCCAGTGTTCGAGTCCCCTGGTGGGTTGAGTGTCTAAAAAGTTATAAACTTCAGCTACTGGAATAGGGTAGTCTGTGCATTAAGCATTTGGCACTGAGTTTTCCCATATAACAGGAACCGATGAAAGAGCATTAGAGGTCCCACACTATCTCATTGCCTGGGAGAGGATTGGAGTTCTGGTTGGTTAAATACCCCAGAATTCCTACCTCTCTTATGGCTTTGAAGTATGGTGTAGTGGATACAGCATGCAACTGCCACCTTGTTGGCCAGTGTTCGAGTCCCCTGGTGGGTTGAGTGTCTAAAAAGTTATAAACTTCAGCTACTGGAATAGGGTAGTCTGTGCATTAAGCATTTGGCACTGAGTTTTCCCATATAACAGGAACCGATGAAAGAGCATTAGAGGTCCCACACTATCTCATTGCCTGGGAGAGGATTGGAGTTCTGGTTGGTTAAATACCCCAGAATTCCTACCTCTCTTATGGCTTTGAAGTATGGTGTAGTGGATACAGCATGCAACTGCCACCTTGTTGGCCAGTGTTCGAGTCCCCTGGTGGGTTGAGTGTCTAAAAAGTTATAAACTTCAGCTACTGGAATAGGGTAGTCTGTGCATTAAGCATTTGGCACTGAGTTTTCCCATATAACAGGACTCGATGAAAGAGCATTCCGAGGTCCCACACTATCTCATTGCCTGGGAGAGGATTGGAGTTCTGGTTGGTTAAATACCCCAGAATTCCTACCTCTCTTATGGCTTTGAAGTATGGTGTAGTGGATACAGCATGCAACTGCCACCTTGTTGGCCAGTGTTCGAGTCCCCTGGTGG
>NC_091165.1:9737239-9792239 GCF_040958095.1 Procambarus clarkii
TATCTACGTTAATTTTAACTCCAATAAAAAAAAATTGACCTCATACATAGAGAAAAGGGTTGCTTTATCATTTCATAAGAAAAAAATTATAGTAAATATATTAATTCAGGAAAACTTGGCTTATTAGGCAAATCGGGCCTTGAATAGTAGGCTGAGAAGTGAGTTCTGGCTACTAGGTATGACATTATATATATATATATATATATATATATATATATAATGTCGTACCTAGTAGCCAGAACTCACTTTTTGGCATACTATTCTAGGCCCGATTTGCCTAATAAGCCAAGTTTTCCTGAATTAATATATTTTTTCTAATTTTTTTCTTATGAAATGATAAAGCTACCCATTTCATTATGTATGAGGTCAATTTTTTTTTATTGTAGTTAAAATTAACGTAGATATATGACCGAACCTAACCAACCCTACCTAACCTAACCTAACCTATCTTCATAGGTTAGGTTGGGTTAGGTTGCCGAAAAAGGTAGGTTAGGTTAGGTTAGGTAGGTTAGGTAGTCGAAAAAACATTAATTCATGAAAACTTGGCTTATTAGGCAAATCGGGCCTTGCATAGTAGGCTGAGAAGTGCGTTCTGGCTATTAGGTACGACATATATATATATATATATATATATATATATATATATATATATATATATATATATATATATATATATATATATATATATATATATGTGGGGACCCATAGCCTCGGAGAAGAAAATAAAAAGTATTCAGAGGAGACCTTGTGGTTTCTCACTGAACACTAATATTATCTTCTCCTACCACCCCCATTCTTTTGTATGTACACATATATATTTACTTTATTTGAACTTTGTTACAAAAAAGGAGTTACATATGGGTCACAAAGATGGTTGTCATAGGTTGTCGAGTTCCTCCAGCTCCTCAGATGGCGGGCAGGAACCCTGGATGCAGTGCGCATTTCCCCTCTGTATCGCCACACTGAGGCACTGGAAAAGAAAGCTTGCAGCTCTCGGGTCCCTTGTTGTTTCAATGAGCCTAGAACCCAGTTCCTTCAAAAAACTGGTAGCACTTTTACCCCAGGCGCCGAGCGTCTCAGAAGCAATGGGGACAAAATTGTAGTGGTGATCCAGTTCTCTATACTTACGGGATTTGGCTGCTTCCCTGTGGGTGGCAGCGCCACCTGGTTGTGCAACACTGAGGTTAATGTAGGTGTTAGCCAGGGTTGATACGCACGTGTAGTCCCATACCAACTGCTTGCCATTCTTCCAGGGATTCACTGTGATACCATCCGGGCGACCAATAAGAGCATCAGAGTTACGGGGCGTTAGGTAACGGGGCTCTCTTTCAGCTGGGCATCCAGCTGTGGTGAGGCTCCTCTTGATGATGTCGTTAACTTCACTGTGCCTCGAGTGCCATCCCCCTGTGTTTTGGCAGAGTAGGCCATGGTGACCGTACCTGTCAGCCACCACCTCGCCGCAAATACACCTATATATATATATATATATATATATATATATATAATTAGTCCCCAGAAGTGACTCGAACCCATACTGCCAGGAGCACTATGTATCTGGTGTACATGACACCTTAACCACTCGACCATCACAACCGAACAAAAGATGATGGTAGCCAAGGCTAATTCCCCATCATCCCACCGGCACTCTGATGTAATCTTGGGCATAGTATTTTATCAAATCACCTCATTCTTTGCGGCACACGTGAGGAACACAAATGCAGTCAAGCCTGAAAGGTCCCCAGGCATATATGCATCTGAAAACTCACACCCCGAAAGTGACTCGAACCCTTACTGCCAGGAGTACTAAGCACCTGGTGTACAGGACACCTTAACCACTCGACCATCACGACGGGACAAAAGATGATTGTAGCAGAGGCTAATTCCCCATCATCCTGCTGGCACTCTGATGGTAATCTTTGGCACGGTATTTTATCAAATCACCTCATTCTTTGGGGCACACATGAGGAACACAAATGCAAACAAGCCTGAATGGTCTCCAGGCATATATGCAACTGAAAACTCACAACCCAGAAATGATTGGGGTGTGAGAGAGAAACTTGGGTGAATTGGGCTTTGGCTGTGATATGATGTGGCATATTTTGGTAAATTTGATGGGGAATTGTCTTTAATTGGGATGAAATTAGCTAGATGGCCAAAACACTATCACTATGAAATTGTCTTGGGATTGGGGAATATGTGGTGGTTGGATACTGGAAATGAACGTTATATTTAGATGTGATAGGAAAAACTTGGGTGAATTGGGCTTTCGCTTGAAAAAATCAAGCCTATTCCTTGTGGGGGGAGGGGGAGAGTGAAATTTAGCTTTGGTTGTAAAATGATTAGTTACATTTAAATTAAGTTTTAGTTTTTGTTATAACTGGAGATAACTTTTAGTGGAATTGTTAAATAAATATAGCATAGGCTGTTTTTTAAACTTTGGGAAATTGGCTTTTGGTTGTGCCATACATTGTAAATGTAGGTAAAAATTTGTAGAAATTGTCTTTAATACGGTGAAATTAGCTGGATGGGTGCAGCACTGACTCTATGAAATGGTCTTTGGGATGTGGTATAATATGCATTTGCTGGATATTCGGTATTGGAAATGCACTTTAAATTTGGATGGGATAGGGAAAGCTTAGGGGGTAAATTAGGCTTTGGTTGCGCTATGACAATGCAAACCCCCCTGAATATAATATATTTTAGCTGAAAATAAAAGAGATCTCCCGCATGCCGCGGGGGAAAAGGGTTCGAGAGCAGCATAATTGGTTTGGAAACTGAACTCTGCATATTGTTTAGCTATGCAAGTGACAATCTTTTGAAAGCACATTACGCGATTTTCACTGCTACATACACATGCACTCATATATGCACTCTAAGTTATTCAACAATAGGCTTGCAACGGTCTCTATCCAAGTAATTTTTACATCTATGTTAAGTCCCGCAGTTGCTAGTCTCGCTCCACACCTACCTAACTAGGGACTCATGTGCATCCTTTACCTACAGTAAGCAAATATTTTGGTAACTTTGCTAAGATTCCTGGCAGCGCATCATTATAAATGAAGTAATTACACATTTCTTGGACTCCATTGATGGTGTTATCTCTGAATTCTGCGAATTTCTTTTTCGTATTCCATTATTTAATGATGCAAAGTATGCAAATAGTTAAACTTGCTCAATGAATTTGTGTTAGTTTGCTAATGTAATTGTATGGGTTTGCATAAGTTTATTGAGAATATAATTGAATGCTAGTTTAGTTCATTTATTATGTATCCCATATCCATCTTGTGGGCGGTTAGTGGAAAGGGCTACCACGACTCTGGAAATGAACCCCACAATTCATTTGGCTCGAGCAAGAAAACAAACACAAAAAATGGGTAAATAAAATTGCTAAAATTAATTTGTGCAAGTTTGCGAATGTGATTGTATGGGTTTTTGCATAAGTTTGAGAAGATTTAATTGAATGTAAGTTTTAATTCATGTATTAATGCAGCCCCTATTCCCATCTTGCGTGCAAAAGCGGAAAGGGCTGCAGAGATGCATAATGGGCCTCAGGGTCAGAACCCACACAATTCATTTAGCTAAAGCAAGTTTTCGCAATCTTAATGAGCTAGTTTGAAAAATCTAATGGGCATTGTCACACATCAACAATGGGGCACGAGACAGACCGCAAGTGCAGTTTCTAAATTAAAACCAAAATTGGGATATGTGGAGAGCTAGTGTCATAATATATATGTTTTTCCTGCACACAGCCCCCCATCCAGTGGGGTCTAAGCCGAGCAGTAGTAAAATCTAGAAGTTTGTTGATTTTATCAGATGATCCATAGATGTGTGACTCATCTTACATGATAGTATGATGAAGGATTCATGGGAGTGCGTTATTATCAATGAAATACTTGCGTATTTCTTGGCATCCAATGATGGTGTTATATCTGAATTCTGCTATTTTTTTCACATAACATTAAATAATGATGCAAATTATGTGAATAGTTTATGCTGACAGAGTTTACATTTGGTCAAAATCAGTAGATGTTACAAACTCCCGGGGGTACTCGCACATCATCGCATTAGTGGCAGTTTCTTAATTAAACAACTGGCATATGCAAAGAGCTAGTCTATGAATGGATTTTTTTTAGCAGGCCCACTGCCTCTCTATCCAGCGGACTGCGGCTGGATGGGTTACAATTGAGCCAAACAGTTGGTCAGGGCGAGATGCTGCTTCATTTAGAGAAATTTAAGACTCTAAGTTTATTATGTACCTCTGAATAACCTCTGAATAAGAATAAGAACTGAGTGTAAGAACTCGTCCTTCCCTCCTGAGTAAGGAGGGAAGGACGAGCTCCTTATTAAAAACAGCCCGAAGCCGACGGAGTACCCTTTACAGCAGTCAAACGTTGTATACATGTACACTTGCCCTCACAAAGGATGTAACCTTCACTCTAAGTTCATTGGTATAACGTCGACTAAGGCGTTTGACCTGTCATCTTCAATCCGGTGCCCATAGGAATCACATGAGACAAGCCCATGACATCACCCTAATAAGAGAAATGCTGAATAAAAACACTTGTACAATAGACAAAACTCAAGATGTAAGAAGATTACAAATTCTTGAAGCAATATATACAAAAATAGAACAACCTACCATGAATATCCAAATTACCGAACTATTTACTCTACCCACCATGAGAGTAAGGAAAAGACCGGAACATAACGATGCCAACACAGAAGACACTGCTCAACATACTAGGCTTATTACACCTGATTAATCACTATAAATGCCCCTATTTTCCCCTTGCCTTTTTTCTTCATTCTATTTGATTTTTTTGAACATCTTAACAGGTTCCCATATTAACAGGTGCTTGATAAAAGAACGTGAGTGACCTCTCACCTGCTCTGGTGGTCTTGTGGGATGGAGATATCTGGGGCTTAAATACCCCGAAATTTCCATCCTTTTTAAGGCTCTGAGTTTGATGCAGTGAGTTTAATGCGTACCAGCCATGCCAGGTGTTGTGAAGCATCTGTGCTGGCAAGGATTCGAGTCCCCTGGTGGGTGTGTGTGTCTTAAGATGTTTACCTTTAAACTTGCGAGTTTAGGCAAGTTAGTGCATAAGCATTGACACTGTATTCTCTCATATTAACAGGTGCTTGATAAAAGAACGTGAGTGACCTCTCACCTGCTCTGGTGGTCTTGCGGGATGGAGATATCTGGGACTTAAATACCCCAAAATTTCCATCCTTTTTAAGGCTCTGAGTTTGATGCAGTGGGTTTAATGCGTACCAGCCATGCCAGGTGTTGTGAAGCATCTGTGCTGGTGAGGGTTCGAGTCCCCTGGTGGGTGAGTGTGTCAAAAGTTGTTTAACTTCAAACTTGTGAGTTTAGGCAAGTTCGTGTATATATACATTATATATTAATATATTATATTATATTATAATATATATATATATATATATATATATATATATATATATATATATATATATATATATTATATATATATATATATGTGTGTGTGCAGACTTGTTTATAAACCACAAGTTTGAAGTATATAACTTTTAGACACTCACCCCTCCAGGGGACTCGAACACTGTCCATCAAGGTGGCAGGTACGCACTGTATCCACTACTTTCTCATTGCCTGGGGAGGTTTGGAGTTTTGGTTGGCTAAATACCCCAGAATTCCTACCTCTTTAGGGCTCTGAAGTATGTTGTAGTGGATACAGTGCATAACTGCCACCTGACCAACAGAACCCAATGTGTAATAGTCAACAAAATAAAATCCAGCCCATCAACCGTGAAGAGCTCAGTCCCCCAGGGTACTGTGCTTGCTCCAGTACTTTTTCTCATCCTCATATCGGACATAGACAAGAACACAACCTATAGCACTGTATCATCCTTTGCAGATGACACTAGGATCTTCATGAGAGTAGGCAACATAGAGGACACGGCAAACCTCCAGTCAGATGTAGATCAGGTCTTTCTATGGGCTACAGAAAATAATATGGTGTTTAACGAAGATAAGTTCCAGCTCATGCGCTATGGAAAGAATGAAAATATAAAAACGGAAACCACGTACAAAACTCAGGCAAATCATAACATAGAACGAAAAGGCAATGTAAAGGATCTGGGTGTACTCATGTCGGAAGACCTTACCTTTAAAGAACACAATAAAGTAGCCGTCACAACTGCAAGAAAAATGACAGGTTGGATAACTAGAACTTTTCACACTAGAGATGCTATACCGATGATGATACTTTTCAAAATGCTTGTGCTCTCTAGAGTGGAGTACTGCTGCACAATGACAGCCCCTTTCAAAGCTGGAGAAATTGCTGACCTGGAGAGTGTGCAGAGATCCTTTACTGCTAGAATCCACTCAGTAAAACATCTAAACTATTGGGACCAACTAAAGAGCCTAAATCTGTACTCCCTTGAGCGCAGGCAGGAGAGGTACATAATAATTTACACGTGGAAAATATTAGAGGGGCTGGTCCCAAACCGGCACACAGAAATAACATCACATGAGACCTGAAGACATGGCAGGATGTGCAGAATACCCCTGTTGAAAAGCAGAGGTGCAACAGGTACTCTGAGAGAGAACTCTTTCAACATCAGAGGCCCGAGACTGTTCAACATGCTTCCACTACACATAAGGGGCATAACTGGCCGACCCCTCACAGTGTTCAAGAGAGAACTGGATAAGCACCTCCAAAGGATACCTGATCAACCAGGCTGTGACTCATATGTCAGGCTGCGAGCAGCCGCGACCAACATCCTGGTTGATCAGTCCAGCAACCAGGAAGCCTGGTCGACGACCGGGCTGTGGGGACGCTAAGCCCCAGAAGCACCTCAAGGTAACCTCAAGGTAAGGTTGATGGCCAGTGTTCGAGTCCCCTGGTGAGCTGAGTGTCTAAAAGTTATATACTTCAAACTTGTGGTTTATAAGCGAGTCTGTGCATTAAGCATTGGCACTGAGTTCTCCCATATAACAGGGCTTGATGAAAAAGGTGAGAGATCCCTCACTATCTCATTGCCAAGGGAGGTTTGGAGTTCTGGTTGGTTAAATTCCCCAGAATTCCTACCTCTTTAGAGCTCTGATGTATGGTGTAGTGGATACAGTGCGTAACTACCACCTTGATGGCCAGTGTTCGAGTCCCCTGGTGGGTTGAGTGTCTAATAGTTTATATATATATATATATATATATATATATATATATATATATATATATATATATATATATATATATATATATATATATATATATATATATATATATATATATATATATGTCGTACCTAGTAGCCAGAACTCACTTCTGAGCCTACTATGCAAGGCCCGATTTGCCTAATAAGCCAAGTTTTCATGAATTAATGTTTTTTCGTCTACCTAACCTACCTAACCTAACCTAACCTAGCTTTTTTTGGCTACCTAACCTAACCTTACCTATATATATAGGTTAGGTTAGGTTAGGTAGGGTTGGTTAGGTTCAGTCATATATCTACGTTAATTTTAACTCCAATAAAAAAAAATTGACCTCATACATAGTGAAAAGGGTAGCTTTATCATTTCATAAGAAAAAAATTATAGTAAATATATTAATTCAGGAAAACTTGGCTTATTAGGCAAATCAGGCCTTGAATAGTAGGCCGAGAAGTGAGTTCTGGCTACTAGGTACGACATATATATATATATATATATATATATATATATATATATATATATATATATATATATATATATATATATATATATATATATATATATATATATATATATATATATATATAGATATATATAGATATATATATATCTATATATATATATATAATATATATATATAACATATATAACATATATAACATATATATATATATAACATATATATATATATATATATGTTATATATATATATATATGTTATATATGTTATATATGTTATATATATATATTATATATATATATATATAGATATATATATATCTATATATATCTATATATATCTATATATATATATATATATACATATATATATATATATGTCGTACCTAATAGCCAGAACGCACTTCTCAGCCTACTATTCAAGGCCCGATTTGCCTAATAAGCCAAGTTTTCATGAATTAATGTTTTTTCGTCTACCTAACCTAACCTAGCTTTTTTTGGCTACCTAACCTAACCTTATCTATAAATATAGGTTAGGTTAGGTTAGGTAGGGTTGGTTAGGTTCGGTCATATATCTACGTTAATTTTAACTCCAATAAAAAAAAATTGACCTCATACATAGAGAAAAGGGTTGCTTTATCATTTCATAAGAAAAAAATTATAGTAAATATATTAATTCATGAAAACGTGGCTTATTAGGCAAATCAGGCCTTGAATTGTAGGCTGAGAAGTGAGTTCTGGCAACTAGGTACGACATATATATATATATATATATATATATATATATATATATATATATATATATATATATATATATATATATATATATATATGTATGTCGTACCTAATAGCCAGAACGCACTTCTCGGCCTACTATGCAAGGCCCGATTTGCCTAATAAGCCAAGTTTTCCTGAATTAATATATTTTCTCTAACTTTTTTCTTATGAAATGATAAAGCTACCCATTACATTACGAATGAGGTCAATTTTTTTTATTGGAGTTAAAATTAACGTAGATATATGACCGAACCTAACCAACCAAACCTAACCTAACCTATCTTTATGGGTTAGGTTAGGTAGCCGAAAAAGTTAGGTTAGGTTAGGTTAGGTAGGTTAGGTAGACGAAAAACAATTAATTCATGAAAACTTGGCTTATTAGGCAAATCGGGCCTTGCATAGTAGGCATAGAAGTGAGTTCTGGCTACTAGGTACGACATGTATATATATATATATATATATATATATATATATATATATATATATATATATATATATATATATATATATATGTTGTTAAATATGACCGAAAAAGTGAGATTAATAATTCTAACATGAATTTGCTCAATATTTCTTTTTACTGTCGACAGTAATTGAAAAATCAATTCTCCAAAATTTCTTTTTATTTCTAGTCTGACGTAACACTTGAACGTGTTTCATAATAACTTATTATATTTTCAAAGACTTTAGTTTACACACACAACTGTAACCTGAAAAACACTAAACAGAGTCTTACTTATACTAACACTAAACAACTTATCCATCTTACTTATACTCGCATTTGGGTGAGGTGATATGGTGCAACAGTTTTGGATGAGGTGAACAAACTTGTGACAAATACAAGACAGAACACGAAACAATGGGTATTAATTGGATATGAGAGCATAAGAATGAAAGTAACTGCAGAGAGCCTATTGGCCCATTCTTCTTCTTGATGCTTCTATATTGGTTCGGAGTCTTGAAGTGGGTAGAATATAGTTGTGCATTAATTGGTTGTTGATTGCTGGTGTTGACTTTTCGATGTGTAGTGCCTCCCAGATGTCGAGCCTCTTGCTGTTGTTGTATCTATCGATGATTTTTGTGTTTGTTAAGATTTCTCTGGTGATGGTCTGGTTGTGAGAAGAGATTATATGTTCCTTCATGGAGCCCTGTTGTTTATGCATTGTTAATCACCTGGAAACAGACGTTGTTGTCTTGCCTATACACCGAGTTCTTTGGGGTTTACAATACCCAAGTGGGCATGTGAAGGCATAAACGACGTTGGTATCCTTCAAGGCGTTCTGCTTGGTGTCTGGAGAGTTTTTCATGAGTAGTTTGGCCGTTTTTTTCTTTTTATAGTAAATCGTCAATTGTATTTTCTGATTTTTGTCTGTAGGGATAACGTTCCTATCAACAATATCTTTCAGGACCCTTTCCTCCGTTTTATGAGCTGTCGAAAATAAGTTCCTGTAAAATAGTCTAATAGGGGGTACATGTGTTTTGCTAGTTGACTCTTAAGAGGTTGCGTGACATATCACCTTTCTTTTTATGATGTTTTCAACAAAACCATTGGAGAAGCCATTGTTGACTAGGACCTGCCTTATCCTACAGAGTTCTTCATTGACTTGTTTCCATCCCGAGATGTGGCTGAGAGCACGGTCGACATAAGCGTTGACAACACTCCTCTTGTACCTGTCTGGGCAGTCACTATTGGCATCGAGGCACATTCCTATGTTTGTTTCTTTAGTGTAAACTGCAGTGTGAAAGCCTCCGCTCCTTTCTGTGACTGTTACATCTAGAAAGGGCAGCTTTCTATCCTTCTCCATCTTGTAAATGAAACTCTACACAGAATTCCACTCAAATGCCTCCTTATATATATATATATATATATATATATATATATATATATATATATATATATATATATATATATATATATATATATATATATATATATATTTTATTAAATATGACCGAAAAAGTAAGATTAATAATTCTAACACGAATTTTCTCAATCTTTCGTACATTATGCTTCACTGTTGGAGGTAAATCAAAAATCACTTCTCCAAAATTCATTTTTATTTCTAGTCTGACGCGACACGGGCGCGTTTCGCAAAACTTATTACATTTTCAAAGACTTCACAAATACACAACTGATTAGAACTTGCGTTTCCCTGATTTTATATCTACATTTGAGTGAGGTGGGAAGGGTGATGTGGCATTACATTTGAGTGAGGTGGGAAGGATGATGTGGCATTAGAGGATATTAATAGGGTATTAAAAGTATCAACACAAGACAGAACACGAAACAATGGATATTGAATAGAAGTGTTTGTAGAAAGCCTATTGGTCCATATTTCTTGATGCTTCTATATTGGAGCGGAGTCTTGAGGTGGGTAGAATATAGTTGTGCAATAATTGGCTGTTGATTGCTGGTGTTGACTTCTTGATGTGTAGTGCCTCGCAAACGTCAAGCCGCCTGCTATCGCTGTATCTATCGATGATTTCTGTGTTGTTTACTAGGATTTCTCTGGCGATGGTTTGGTTATGGGAAGAGATTATATGTTCCTTAATGGAGCCCTGTTGTTTATGCATCGTTAAACGCCTAGAAAGAGATGTTGTTGTCTTGCCTATATACTGGGTTTTTTGGAGCTTACAGTCCCCAAGTGGGCATTTGAAGGCATAGACGACGTTAGTCTCTTTTAAAGCGTTCTGTTTCGTGTCTGGAGAGTTTCTCATGAGTAGGCTGGCCGTTTTTCTGGTTTTATAGTAAATCGTCAGTTGTATCCTCTGATTTTTGTCTGTAGGGATAACGTTTCTATTAACAATATCTTTCAGGACCCTTTCCTCTGTTTTATGAGCTGTGGAAAAGAAGTTCCTGTAAAATAGTCTAATAGGGGGTATAGGTGTTGTGTTAGTTGTCTCTTCGGAGGTTGCATGGCTTTTCACTTTCCTTCTTATGATGTCTTCGATGAAACCATTGGAGAAGCCGTTATTGACTAGAACCTGCCTTACCCTACAGAGTTCTTCGTCGACTTGCTTCCATTCTGAGCTGTGGCTGAGAGCACGGTCGACGTATGCGTTAACAACACTCCTCTTGTACCTGTCAGGGCAGTCGCTGTTGGCATTTAGGCACATTCCTATGTTTGTTTCCTTTGTGTAGACTGCAGTGTGGAAACCTCCGCCCTTTTCCATGACTGTTACATCTAGAAAAGGCAGCTTCCCATCCTTTTCCGTCTCGTAAGTGAAACGCAGCACGGAACTCTGCTCAAATGCCTCCTTCAGCTCCTGCAGATGTCTGACATCAGGTACCTGTGTAAAAATGTCGTCAACATACCTGCAGTATACGGCCGGTTTCAAGTTCATGTCGACTAAGACTTTTTGCTCGATGGTACCCATGTAGAAGTTTGCAAACAGGACACCTAGGGGAGAACCCATAGCGACCCCATCTACTTGCTTATACATATGCCCATCCGGGCTCAAGAAGGGTGCCTCTTTAGTACAAGCTTGGAGTAGTTTCCTCAGAATACTTTCTGGCATGTCAAGAGGAGTACAGGCTGGATGTCAGCCTGTACCTGATGTCAGGTACAGGCATCTGTGATGAGGAGTACCTGATGTCAGACATCTGCAGGAGCTGAAGGAGGCATTTGAGCAGAGTTCCGTGCTGCGTTTCACTTACGAGACGGAAAAGGATGGGAAGCTGCCTTTTCTAGATGTAACAGTCATGGAAAAGGGCGGAGGTTTCCACACTGCAGTCTACACAAAGGAAACAAACATAGGAATGTGCCTAAATGCCAACAGCGACTGCCCTGACAGGTACAAGAGGAGTGTTGTTAACGCATACGTCGACCGTGCTCTCAGCCACAGCTCAGAATGGAAGCAAGTCGACGAAGAACTCTGTAGGGTAAGGCAGGTTCTAGTCAATAACGGCTTCTCCAATGGTTTCATCGAAGACATCATAAGAAGGAAAGTGAAAAGCCATGCAACCTCCGAAGAGACAACTAACACAACACCTATACCCCCTATTAGACTATTTTACAGGAACTTCTTTTCCACAGCTCATAAAACAGAGGAAAGGGTCCTGAAAGATATTGTTAATAGAAACGTTATCCCTACAGACAAAAATCAGAGGATACAACTGACGATTTACTATAAAACCAGAAAAACGGCCAGCCTACTCATGAGAAACTCTCCAGACACGAAACAGAACGCTTTAAAAGAGACTAACGTCGTCTATGCCTTCAAATGCCCACTTGGGGACTGTAAGCTCCAAAAAACCCAGTATATAGGCAAGACAACAACATCTCTTTCTAGGCGTTTAACGATGCATAAACAACAGGGCTCCATTAAGGAACATATAATCTCTTCCCATAACCAAACCATCGCCAGAGAAATCCTAGTAAACAACACAGAAATCATCGATAGATACAGCGATAGCAGGCGGCTTGACGTTTGCGAGGCACTACACATCAAGAAGTCAACACCAGCAATCAACAGCCAATTATTGCACAACTATATTCTACCCACCTCAAGACTCCGCTCCAATATAGAAGCATCAAGAAATATGGACCAATAGGCTTTCTACAAACACTTCTATTCAATATCCATTGTTTCGTGTTCTGTCTTGTGTTGATACTTTTAATACCCTATTAATATCCTCTAATGCCACATCATCCTTCCCACCTCACTCAAATGTAATGCCACATCACCCTTCCCACCTCACTCAAATGTAGATATAAAATCAGGGAAACGCAAGTTCTAATCAGTTGTGTATTTGTGAAGTCTTTGAAAATGTAATAAGTTTTGCGAAACGCGCCCGTGTCGCGTCAGACTAGAAATAAAAATGAATTTTGGAGAAGTGATTTTTGATTTACCTCCAACAGTGAAGCATAATGTATGAAAGATTGAGAAAATTCGTGTTAGAATTATTAATCTTACTTTTTCGGTCATATTTAATAAAATATGTCTACAGGAAAGACTGCTACCAAAATATACTAATATATATATATATATATATATATATATATATATGCGGAAAATCCACAGAGAAATATGAAATGAGGTGAACGTTTCGGCTTTGTTAAAGCCTTTGTCAACACCAGACTGACTAAGGAGAAGGGAGAAGGGGGGAAGATATATAGGCCGACACCTGACCACCCCATCCCAAGGGTTGGTCAGGTGTAATTAACCAAAAACAGGTATAGCTTAGCTTAGAATGGTCAAAGAGGATTAAGCGGTCAGAGAATAAGGATGAAAGATTAAAGAAAAGCCTCATGAACACACAATATATGAATATACAATTATAATGAGACATTGTAAGCCTCTCTATCAGAGTTGTTTCTTAAACTGTTGTGCAATATTATAACTTAAAAATGGATCAAGTTTGTACATTCCAGTACTGACATTAAGAAGATTTGGACACTGACTGATTAGAGCAGACTCAATCAAATTCCGTTCCACGAAATCCCCACAATTGGTAATGCTTTTTGCCCCATTCCAGTTAATATTGTGATGGCATAAACTCGTATGTAGATACAATGCATTAGACGCTTGGGCAGTTCTAATACTATAAGCATGTTGTGACAACCGCAATTGTAAGGACTTTCCTGTTTGTCCAAGGTACACAGAATCACAATCATTGCAGGGAATCGAATACACACAACCTGCTGTATCAGGGGAGTTTTTTATTAAATTGGATTTGATCGTACTATTAGTGAACACCAAATTTATATTAAGTTTCTTAAAAATCAGAGACAATTTTTCAAGTCCACTCGCATAAGGTACCACCAATGAGTTAATAATTTTTGGTTTCGCTTTAGGGACGTGATTATAAAACGTACGCTTGGCTTGTACAAACGAGAAATCCAAAAACCTCTTAGGATATTGTAGACTCTTCCCAATTTCATATATTTTAGCAATCTCTTCATCAAAAAACTCAGGGCTGCAAACCCTCAAAGCTCGTAGAAACATTCCTGAAAATACTGCCTGTTTAACTTTACTATGATGATTCGAATAAAAATGAACATACGACCCCACGTTGGTAGGTTTCCTATACACATTAAATTTGAACTTTCTAGTGACTCTATGAATCATAATGTTCAAAAACGGAAGAGTACCATTCTCCTCAGTCACTTGTGAGACTGAGGAGAATGGTACTCTTCCGTTTTTGGACATTATGATTCATAGAGTCACTAGAAAGTTCAAATTTAATGTGTATAGGAAACCTACCAACGTGGGGTCGTATGTTCATTTTTATTCGAATCATCATAGTAAAGTTAAACAGGCAGTATTTTCAGGAATGTTTCTACGAGCTTTGAGGGTTTGCAGCCCTGAGTTTTTTGATGAAGAGATTGCTAAAATATATGAAATTGGGAAGAGTCTACAATATCCTAAGAGGTTTTTGGATTTCTCGTTTGTACAAGCCAAGCGTACGTTTTATAATCACGTCCCTAAAGCGAAACCAAAAATTATTAACTCATTGGTGGTACCTTATGCGAGTGGACTTGAAAAATTGTCTCTGATTTTTAAGAAACTTAATATAAATTTGGTGTTCACTAATAGTACGATCAAATCCAATTTAATAAAAAACTCCCCTGATACAGCAGGTTGTGTGTATTCGATTCCCTGCAATGATTGTGATTCTGTGTACCTTGGACAAACAGGAAAGTCCTTACAATTGCGGTTGTCACAACATGCTTATAGTATTAGAACTGCCCAAACGTCTAATGCATTGTATCTACATACGAGTTTATGCGATCACAATATTAACTGGAATGGGGCAAAAAGCATTACTAATTGTGGGGATTTCGTGGAACGGAATTTGATTGAGTCTGCTCTAATCAGTCAGTGTCCAAATCTTCTTAATGTCAGTACTGGAATGTACAAACTTGATCCATTTTTAAGTTATAATATTGCACAACAGTTTAAGAAACAACTCTGATAGAGAGGCTTACAATGTCTCATTATAATTGTATATTCATATATTGTGTGTTCATGAGGCTTTTCTTTAATCTTTCATCCTTATTCTCTGAACGCTTAATCCTCTTTGACCATTCTAAGCTAAGCTATACCTGTTTTTGGTTAATTACACCTGACCAACCCTTGGGATGGGGTGGTCAGGTGTCGGCCTATATATCTTCCCCCCTTCTCCCTTCTCCTTAGTCAGTCTGGTGTTGACAAAGGCTTTAACAAAGCCGAAACGTTCACCTCATTTCATATTTCTCTGTGGATTTTCCGCATAAAATGATCAGTGTTTTGTGATCGTCAATTGCATATATATATATATATATATATATATATATATATATATATATATATATATATATATATATATATATATATATATATATTCTATACCCAATTTGTTTATATAGACATGTGGACTTTTCTTCAGTAAATCTTGATTTTACTTATGATTTTCTGTTAGCCCTCCATTGAGCCATATTACGGAAAAGTGATACTATTAATGTTAGTGTGGTGCAATCTAGTAATAGAAGGAATCACTGAGTGGCAACACTGTAATAATTTGAACTACAGTGTTGCTGGACGCTAGGACGAGTTAACCAGCTGGCGACCAATGAGAAGAGGGAGAAGAATCAATTTTGTACCTGTCTCGGTGGGCAGGTCCGGCGAGGTGCTTCACACAGTAGGGTCGAGGACCCTCAGTGTGCTGGACCTTCTCCTCTCCCCCTTAGGTCAAGCAGTGGACAGAGACCAAACTTGAGGCAAAACTTGGAGAGCTCCCTTGGTGGAGAGTGGCACCCGAGTAGAGGGGAGCGAAGACCCGCGGCGAGGAGTTACAGTATCATTAACATAGCTCCTCCATTGTTTGTAACCTGTGACCATTACCTGTAACTCCTGTCACACAAGGCCAAAGGTGTGTGACACTCTGACACGTAACAATATCCATTTATTTAAATACCTTATTAATACCCCTTTGTCCTTAACACAATATTGGTTGTATTACCAATATTCCTTTAAGCAAACCAACCAGCGGTTTTATTGGATTATTGTTAGTTATATTACATAAAGCTAGATTGAGTTAGGATGGGATTGGTTAGGTCAAGACAGGTTCGGTTAGGTTAAGCTCGATTGGGTTAGGTTAGGGCAGATTGGGTTACATTTAATCAGTAAATCTAACTAAATGTTAGCAAAATGCCATTTCAACTATAATTTAAAAAATAAAAAACCTGTGTAAACCAATCCTAACATATAATGCCCAACCCATACCTATAATATCCTATCCCATCCTTATTCAACTTAACAGAACCTAAATATAGCCGAATTTACATAAATTTGACTTACCCTAACAAAAATTTAACTGACCGGTACTAAATCAATGTTAATTTAAGCAAATTTACTATATCCTACCAAAATGCATTTGAACAGAACCTAAATTTAACTAAATCTAGGAAAATTCAACTTGTCCTACCAAAATGTATCTAAATTCAACGTAACAAAAGCTAAATTTACCAAATATAAGCACCCATGCCCTCACATAGCTATCACTCAAACCCAAATAGGTTATTTTACATTATTTCCTGAACAAGCTAGTTCATTACCACTAAGATAATAAATATCCTACCGTGCATAGTCTTACCTAATCTGACTTATCACAACTAAAGCTAGATTTTAATAAAGTCAGCAAAATTCAAGCTGCTCCACCTAAATTTTACCTAATTTGAGACAAATTCCAATTTTATCCAAAATTACCATAATCATAACACAACCCAAGTAAAATTTTACTCACTTTACCCAAGTCTAACCTAACCCATCTAAATTTAATGAATATTTTCAACATCCAGTCGTCGTATAACATATACCAATTATATCATATTCCAAGATCATTTCACACTTTATTATGTATCGAGTCTGTCTCTCTATTTCTAACATTTAGTCCTCTCATAACCTACCCACATTCCCAATATCATTTCACAGTGTTGTATCCGTCTATCTATTTCCAACATCCAGCCCTCGCATATCATACCCAATTCTCAACACCATATAACACTTCCAGTGCTGTGCTCGTCTAGCCATTTCAATATTCAGTTCTCTTTTTACTTACACCATTCTTAAGACCATTTCAGTGTTAGTGCAGTGACCGTCTACTATTTCCTACATTCAGATGTGTTTTTTGGCATCAATCCAACCAAACACAACCTAACCTAACCATATCTAACCTAACCTGGCATGACCTAACCTAACCTAGCTTAACCCAACGCCACTAAAGCTAAAGTTTCCTAAATTTTATCCCATCCCATCTAAATTTACTTCAATTTAGGTCAAATCCAACAACATTTACTCTAATGTTACCAACCCACAGCTGAATTCAACTAAATGTAACTAATCATATCACACCCAAAGTTAAATTTAACTGTAAGAGCTGTTAACATATTGTTATTACCAACATCCAATCTACACTGGGTTACAGCTTATTTCTGCAAATATATTTTAAGAAATATGAACTTACTGGGCATGTTCCTCATATTACCACCACTTGACCACCTCGGACCTAACCTTTAATACGACACATTCTTATTAAAGTGTTAATTTTGGATATAAATCTGACGACCTGTGCCTAACCTACATGGATCTTTGTTGAATATTGCAACTTCATTGTTAAGAAATTGTTGATTTTGGGAATAAATCTAAATGACCTGTACCTAACCTACTTGGATCTATGTTCAATATTTCAACTGTAATGCAAGGAAAGTGTTTGTTTTTGCACATCATCTCAACACCCTGAACCTAACCTGTGTTGACCTAATGTCAAATGACCCCTCCGTCCAGGGGTAAAACGAAGAACCCATTGTTGCATTATATTCGCGAGGAAATTTTTGTTTTTTGGGATGCTAGAAGATGCTGGAGTCTGACTTGAGATCGTTCTTATAGTTGTCCTAGTTGTAGTCCCTGTGGTAGTAGGGGAGGCAGTGAGACTGGCTTCGGGGGCGATGATGGAGTCCATACCATTGCCGAGGTGCAGTGTGTTGAGTTAAGCGGCGAACCGCAGAGTATCTGGTCCGGTGAGCCTCTCTGCTAGTCGAGTAAGACCAGGAATAATGCCCCTCTGGTGAGGCGAGAGGTTGTTGATTGGTCCTTGGTTTCCCAATGGGAAGATCGTGTTGCCTGGTGGGAGGAGCCCCTGTTTGGTAGGACTGGGAAGACTTCTGTTGGGTGGTGGGAGCTGAGGACCCGGCGACGGTGGAAAGTCCTGCTTAATTTGATTAAGCCTATGTCTTGATGATTTCTTGTCTGCGAGGCCAGAGATGCGAAATTGCGGAGACCTCGCCTTTGCAGAGCAGACAGCATCGAGTTTCTGGCTTGCAGATTGAATAATGGTGGTCCTTGGCGCAAGTAAGTAATTATCAAAAGAAGGCACCAAACCGGGAAGGCTATGCAGCACCATCAAATACGCAAAATAATCAGAGGGCGCTAAATATCACCAAGGATGCCAATATGAGAACAAAAACGCATAAGGCGAACGATATCAAAAGTATCCGAGTCACCAAGAATTCTATCGAGGAACAGGTGACCGCGAGGGGCGGTCGGAAAGCAAGACACACGCTCGTCCTGGAAGTCAGGACATTCAAGAAGGACATGCACGACCGTAAGAGGGACAATGCAACTAGGACAATAACGAGCAGGGCGGCGCTCCATCAAGTGACCATGGGTTAAGCGAGTATGGCCAATACGCAACCTCGCCAGAGCTGTTTCCCACCGCCGGTTACGGTGGAAGGAGGACGGCCACGAGGAAACACAACATTTAAGAGTACGTAGCTTGTTACCAGTAACAGACAACCAAGAAGCCTGCCAACGGGTAAGGACTGAGGAATGGATAACCGGGTAAAAGTCGGAATACGGAATGCCTTTACGAGAGACGGGACAAGAGCGGACAGCTTCCTTGGCGGCAGCATCCGCACGCTCATTTAAAGACACACCAATATGGCTGGGAACCCAACAAAACTCAACCGACTTAAATTTACTATGAACGAGAAACAGCCAATGCTGGATCTCGACAACTACTGGATGAACCGGATTAAAGGACCCGAGAGCCATGAGGGCACTACGAGAGTCAACAACAACTACAAAGGAAGACTGACAACGAGAAAGCAAGAGACGAAGAGCATAGAGAATAGCATAAAGTTCCGCTGTAAAGATGCTAGTCTCCGGAGGCAAGCGACACATATAAGTGCGATCAGGAAAAACAACAGAGTAGCCAACACCGTCCGCTGACTTAGACCCATCGGTGAAGACAGAAACGGAGCGGGGGTGAGAAGAAAAGTGCTCGAGGAAAAGGCATTTTAGAACCGTAGGAGGGGTAAAAGCTTTAGTGATACGGGTCAAGGATGTACAAAACCGCGGAAGAGGGACCCTCCACGGGGGCAAAGAAGGAATAACACGAGGAGAAACATCAGAAATACGAACGGAAAGAGAATCCTGTAGGCGAGATAACCGGACAGAAAGAGGGAGGTGGTGAAGAGGACCAGGAACCGCAGGAGGGGTAAAAGTTAAAGCATGACAGAGGCGAGAGGAAGGATGTTGCAAGGATCGCGCAAGATAGCGAAGACAGTAGCGATCACGGCGGTCCTGGAGAGACAGGAAGCCAGTGTCAACATACAAGCTAAGGATGGGAGTCGAACGAAAGGCACCAGAACTGAGGCGCAACCCAGTATGGTGCAAAGCATCAAGACGGCGAAGAGTAGAAGGAGAAGCAGACGAGTAAGCAGGGCAACCATAATCGAGCTTAGACAGGACGAGAGAGGAATGTAAAGCAAGGAGAGTGCGCCTATCTGTCCCCCAAGAAGTATGGGACAAGACCCGAAGGAGGGTAAGGGCCTTACAGCACTCAACACGGAGGTAAGAGATATGGGGAGACCAAGACAAACGAGTGTCAAGGAATAACCCCAAAAGCTTCGCGGAATCTTTGTATTCAAGGGGATGACCATAAAGTGACAAAGAGGGACGAAGAACAACCCGTTTCCGCGTAAAGGTCAGGGCACAAGTCTTAGAAGTAGAGAACCTGAAGCCATGATCTGTGGCCCAAGACGACACGGCATCAATTGCAAGTTGAAGCCGGCGTTGAAGGAGAGGCGAATCATCACCCTGACAACAAAGGGTAAGATCATCGACATAGAGAGCGGATAAGACACCAGAAGGAAGAGAGGAAAGAAGACCATTGAGGGCAACCAGAAAAAGAGTAGTGCTCAGAACACTACCCTGGGGCACACCTTCGTATTGCTGAAAAGAGGGAGAGAGAGCGGTACCAAGGCGCACCCGAAAGGAACGACGAGAGAGGAAGCTGCGGAGAAAGAGAGGGAGATGACCACGAAGGCCAAAAGAATGAAGTTGAGATAGAATATGATAACGCCAAGTGGTGTCGTAAGCCTTTTCCAGGTCAAAAAGGACGGCAACAACGGAGGTCTTCGCAGCAAAAGCAGTACGAATATAGACCTCCAAGTTCACCAGGACATCTGTCGTGCTGCGGCACTTGCGGAAACCAAATTGAGAAGGGGAGAGGAGGTGATGGTGTTCCAGGAACGACATCAGACGAACGTTAACCATACGTTCAAAGAGTTTGCAACTCTTTTGCAACACAACTTGTGAGAGCAATAGGGCGAAAGTCCTTAGGGGAAGTACCCAGAGACCCCGGTTTGCGAACAGGGAGGACAACGGCATCGAGCCAGTCCTCAGGGACTGACGACGACTCCCAGATCCGATTATACAGACTCAGTAAATACTGAGACGTGCTCGGAGGGAGATGGCGAAGCATCTCATAATGAATACCATCGGAGCCCGCCGCCGTAGAATTGCAGAAGGCCAGGGCAGAACGAAGTTCAGAGAGAGAGAAGGGATCATTATAGGGAAGCTGAAGATGAGTGCAGAAATCTAAAGGACGAGACTCAAGGACAGGTTTACGAAGAAGGAAGGATTGGGGAAGATGAAGACCAGAGGTAACAGAAGAAAAGTGGGAACCCAGTTCGGAAGCGACCTGCAACGGGTCCGCCACAAGAGTATCATAGAGGTGAAGGACCGGTGAAACATCGGGAACGAACTTACCCACTATCTTGCGGATACGCTTCCAGATCTGAGCCAGAGGGGTTTCGGACGTAATTGTTGAGACATAAGATGCCCAACATTCACGTTTAGCCGTACGGATGGCCCTACGGGCCACCGCACTCGCTTTCCGAAAGAAAAGAAAAGAATCGGTCGTCTGCCTACGGCGGTGCCTCTTCCAGGCTGCACGCTTACAGCGGACAGCCCAAGCACAGTCCGCATTCAACCAGGGAACGCACTTCCGCGGACCCCGAGAGGAAGAGCGAGGAATTGAGCGGAGGGCAGCGTTGAAGACAGTGTCATGAAAAAGGAGGAGAGCGCGAGAGAGAGGCAGAAGGGAGAGGTCAGAGAGAGCAGCACTGAGGGTAAATAGAGTCCAGTCGGCCTTAGCAAACTGCCACCTAGGGAAAGAGAGGGAAGGGCGAAAAGAGAAAAAGGAAACAAGGATGGGGAAATGATCACTTCCATGGAGGTCATCAAGAACCTGCCACGTGAAATCTAAGTAAAGAGAAGAAGAGCAGAGAGAAAGATCAAGACAAGAAAGGGTGCGAGTCCGAGAGTCCAAATGAGTGGGCTCACCAGAATTCAGAAGAGACAGGGAAGAAGAGAGGAGAAACGGCTCAAGGAGGCGACCCCGGGTATTCGTCAGAACGTCACCCCAAAGAGAATGACGACAATTGAAGTCACCCAGCAGGAGCACAGGCTCTGGCAAGGAGTCTAGGAGGTGTTTCAAATCAGGAAGAGAGAGCGGGACACTCGGGGGGAGATAAATGGAACAAACTGTGTACCATTTCCCCACAAAGATACGAGCAGCAGAACAATGGAGAGGCGAAAGAAAAAGTAAAGGAACAAAGGGAACATCAGCACGAATCAAGAGAGCAGAAGAATTAGAAGCCCCAGCAATGGCTGGGGGGGGGGGGAGAGAAAGGAATAGCCACGAAAACGACCAGGACGAGCACCAAGCATTGGCTCCTGGAGACAGACACAAAAGGGAGAAAACCGCGAAATCAGAAGTTGGAGTTCGAGGAAATTGGCGTAATAACCTCGAACGTTCCATTGAAGAATGGACAACGACGAAAAGAGAAAGGACAAAAACAGAGAACAAGGAAGAAACAAAGGCGAAAGAGCAACAGAGCACGTTAAAGAATATCAAGGTCGGGATCAGGGTCAGCAAAGTCAGGGTTAGGGGGCATGGGTAAACTGAGCAAAGACGGAGGGAAGGAAACGGGAGAACAGATCAGAGGTGGGCGGGCGGGGTCCGGAGGAGGAGGAGGAGGAGGAGGAAGAGGAGGAGACAACGGAGAGGAGCAGTCAAGGACAGCAGCACGAAGAGGGGGAGTAGAAAGAGGGGAGCGCACCCCAGCAAGAGCAGCAACCGAAAGGGAAGCAGGGGCCAAAGAAACCTCCAAAGCAGGAACAGGGGGTGCAATCACTGAAACAGGAGGGGAAGGAGCAACAGAGCCAGAAGTAGGAGCTGAGGAAGAAAGCGAAGCCTTCTTACCCGCCGGGGAAGAGGAAGGAGAGGAGCCAGGTTTACGCTTCTGACTTAAAGAGACCGGTGTCCCAGCAACTACGTACCGGGCAGCGGATTCCAGTGTCTCAACAGGAGAAGCCGAACGAGAGCACACACACGACGGCCGTTAGGAGAGCGATGGACATCCGCCCGCACCGACAGGCGGTGGGGAGAGCCGAAAGATGGAGGAAGAGGATGGGAAGGAGGATCGGAGGGGGACGAGGAAGAAGACTCAGGAGACATGACAGACCGGGTTGAAAGAAGGGGAACCCCAGACAGAGGACCAGGAGGGGGGACCCCTCGGGAGAGAACTCAAAGGAACAGAGGAGGGGGCAGTGGGCGTATCAGGGTCCAAGGCCCGGAAACGGTTGAGAATCTGAGGAAGGGG
The DNA here is from genome assembly GCF_040958095.1 of Procambarus clarkii. NCBI lineage: Eukaryota > Metazoa > Arthropoda > Malacostraca > Decapoda > Cambaridae > Procambarus > Procambarus clarkii. Next base: position 9,760,601 of record NC_091165.1, read on the forward strand.
GGAAGGACGAGGAGAGGAAGAGCGCAACACGCGAGCATAAGAGATGTTAGTATAAGGCGGGAGCCGGCGAACCTGGCGCCTCGCCTCAGGAAAAGATAAACGCTCCCGGTGCTTCAGGTTAAGGACGGCCGCCTCAAGCTTGTAATGGACACAGGCACGGGAGAAGGTAGGATGGGCCTCACCGCAGTTGAGGCAGCGAGCTTGGGGAGAAGTGCACTCCGACATAGTGACCTTCACTCCCACACAAAGGACTGAGAGAGACAGTCCCAGAGCAGCGGAGGGCACCATGCCCAAACCTCCAGCACTTGTTACAAAGTCGAGGAGAAGGAATATACTCCTGGACAGAGCACCTAGCACCAGCAAGAATGACAGAGGATGGAAGGGTCCTACCATCAAAGGTGATCCTCACAACGCGAAGGGGTTGACGGCGACGACCACGAGGGGGACGAGTAAACGAGTCAACCTGGAGGACAGAATGGCCTTGGGCATCAAGGATATGCCGAATATCATCGTGGCAATCCTGCAGATTCCGAACACCGGTTGCAACATGGGGCGGGAGGAGAATAGTGCCAACACTGGCATTCAACCGAACGTTCTTGGAGACCCGAACAGGACTCTCGCCAAGGCAAGATGAGGCAGCCAAGCGGGAAGCCGCATCCTGAGAAGGAGCAGCAACGACATGTGTACCGAGACGAGTGGGGTTGAAAGTAACAGACGCATCCACGGAATCTACAAGATGCCGATGGAGGGAGAAATCGTCAGGAGGCGCAGAATGAAGAGGGAGGAGATCAAAGTATTTGGCCCATGAAGCAGGACCAAACAAGGCCTGATACGCATCAGCACGGGAAGGAATCGAGCGAGTGCGGTTGGGGCGCGAACGGCGTTGAGAACCCCTAGAGAGAGAGGGGCCTCTCAAGGGGGATTGACAATAAAAGGTTCCCCTCGCTCGAGACGTTGGGTACTACAGTTCTACGGGTGCAAGAGTATGCCTCCTCAAGCACCCGGGCGTCAAAATAGAAGAAGTCCAATGAAATAATCCAAAACAAGCAAAAGGTCGGCAGGAAACGACAAGCAGATAGGAGAAGAGGGGGGAGAAAAACGAAACATAAGGAAAAGGAAAAGCAATCCGGCACAATTGGAGAAGACAGCAGCAGGAGTGCAAGGCCAGAAAAAGACAGAGGATTGCCCAACGGAGCATCACACTCCGGCAGCCGTCCACCAAGCCCCCTCACGACGCCAATGGGCCGGATGGGGAGGGGGTCCTTGGCGCAAATGCTGCACTTCTGGGTGGGATGTTGGCACTTGTTGGTGGGATGGGAGAACTCTTAGAACTTATCACATATTATCCTAATTGTTACGGTCATTTACGACCAGTAACCGGGTTCTTTATGTTATAACCTCTTTTATAGTATCCGACCCCAAGTCGGTAGTATGCTTTCAAAAACTGGCTGTATAGTGCAATAAATAATAAGGGGGATAAACAATACACTATTCCCTTCAATATATTTACACTTTCACCATTAAAATATATATTAGATTAAATAGATTATAACTACATATATACACATTAGTGTCACTTTCACGCAGGACACTATTACGTTGGCAGTATTCACCAACTCCAGTGTTTCCACCGATCAGTACCTTGTGCACGTGTACTGACAAACACTGGTGAATTCACCTTTTACGTGGGCCAGTCCACCGACACAGTATCACGAGGCGCCTACACCCCATTTTTGCTCACCAGCAACTCGCTGGCAGAGGACTTCAGCAACACGCTGATCGGGGTCACAAACAACCATATACACGGGTAGCTAACACCTGGCAGAAGCCTCTAGCAACCTGCTAGCAGCACTTTGTGATAGACATCTCACTGTCGTCCGTTACTCTCCTCAGATATACCCGGGTACGCTGGTCTCTACCAACACTGTGTAATTTAGCAGCTAACACACTGCCCAGATCGATGGCGGCTTACTTAGTCTTCTTCCAGGACCAAGCTGAGAGTACATGGACTGCCCAAGGTAAACTGCTTTCCTCAGTACAATCACCTCCACACGTCACTGCTGTGGACAAAAATGTCATCAATTAGATGGAAGGTACACTGGGGAAACTATGAGGTAACACTCACTCAGCGGGGATTGACATTATGCTCGTAGCACAACCTAGATGGCGCTGATCGTGCCACGCCAACCACCAGAGGTCATCCACGTCGACCTCTCATGGTAACTGGGGCAGGAAACAAGAGTCATTTGTTGCTGCCATGCCACCACCAATAGATGACGTTGTCTACGTAGCGTCTAATATCAGGGGAACCGAGGTGCCGACACATAGATGGCGCCGAAATCGCCACCCCATACTCCACTGAAGGTATCGATACCGTAACACTAATTTACTCTTATTATATCATTATCTTAATCCTTAATTTAACCTAATTTATGTTATTTATTTGGCTGATTTGCCTGATTTACCTGAGTACCACTAACACTAGTGGTCTCGACGGGGACAGGAAACCAGCAGCTTATCGAAGATCTCCCCATTTGACTTGATGATCTTCTCCAAGTAGATTTTAAAACCAAACAGAATTTTGGCGTTTGCGGCTTCGGCGTGTAGGCTATTCGTGGTTTTATAACCCTGTGGGTGAAAATCATCTCTAGGTCTCATTCCTACATTGAGGCTTGTTGAGCTTGAAATCGTTGCACCTTGTTTGTGTTACCTCTGACCTTTGGAAGAAAAATCAATATCCTCCAACTTGTTCAGTATTTCAAAAGTTTCAATGAGATTCGCGCTCTGTTAGGCTTGGTTTGCCGTGTTGTTAGGCCTGTGGCCCTCAACCGTTCCTGATACGAGAAATGACGTGGTTCTGGAATGACTTTTGTTGCCCAATGTTGTACTTTTTCCAGCGCAGCTATGCTCTTATGAAAGTGAGGTCTCTATGCTTGGATTAAGTAATCCAAATTGGAGGCGCACCAGAGATTTATCCAGTTGAATCATTACCTTCTTTTCCTTAAATTTCAAAGGTGCGCTTGATTATTCCGAGGGTTTGGTTAGCTTTTCTGACTGCTGCTCCAACCTGTTGTGCAACTTTTAGTGAGTTGTGGATTTTGACTCCCAGGTCCTTTTCTTCATCAATCTGCTGTAATGGAATGATAATTGATTTGGATGTTGTGGCATGGGTTGTTATGCCCTACATGCAAGGTCTTGCATTGTCAATATTAATAAGCATATGCCACAAATCGGCCAGTCTTCTGACCATTTGTGGAGTTCATGTAGATCTCTTTGTAAGACTTCAACATCATTATCACTTTACCATAAATCTTTGTGTACTCTGCAAATTTGATGATGTGGTTTGTAATATTCTCATCAAAGTCATTAATATACATTGGCAAAAAGGGTTGGCTCCAAAATGAACCCCTGTTTGCCTTGATGATCCTCTCATCAAGGGGATCCCACCCCACTTACCACATTTCTCCATTCAAATTCGTTCGCATTTAGCACGACCCTTTGTTTTTTCTTTCGAACATTGTTTTATCCATTCTAATATTTGACCATCTATTCCATGGGCCTGCAATTTCCTTCCCAGTCTTTCATGTGGTAACTTATTAAAGGCTTTAGCAAAATCCATGTATTGGAAAAAATCCATCCACCGGAAGGCCTTTGTCTGAGTAGCTGGTTACCGTTTCCAAAAATGTGAGTAGGTTTATAACGCAAGATCTATTTTTAACAAACCCATGTTATGTCGAATGTACAAAATTGTTCCTTGAAATATGGTGAGTGATTCCCTCCCTGAGAATTCTCTCCATGAGCTTGCATATGTGTGATGTAAAGCTGATCGGCTCGTTGTTTTCTGCTAAGCTCTTTCTGCCTTTTTGAAAATCGGCGTGACATTTGCATATTTCCATTCGTGGGAGACTATCCCCTGGTCCAAAGACATTGTGAAAAGTAATCTCAGCGGTAGGCATTTATAAAGGAGCTGCCAGCTCCTTTATAAGTCTGGATTGAATTCCATCTACACCTGAAGCTTTTGAGTCTTTTAGTTTGTCAATGTTCTTCCTGATTATGTCGCATGTTATGGGAATAATCCTAAATTCATTCTCTTCACCTCCTGTATACATTTGTGTGGGTAATGGTATGTCATCTAACTATTCTAGTGTGCTCACTGATGTACAATATTTATTTAGAACGTTTTGCCCTCTTGTCGTCCATTATAACTTGGTTAGTCTAACCTATTAAGAGTCCTACAGAGTCGTTTGTTTTAGTTCTACTTATATAGACATAGAACGATTTTGTATCTTTCTTATGTTTTAGGCAAGTTTTCTTTCGTAGTTTCTTTTGGCTGATCTGATTTTCTGGGTTGCCGAGTTTAGTGCCCTTTTGTATATCTCATAATCATTGATGTTCATCGTGGACTTATACGTTCTCCAGAGGTTCTGCACGGTTATGACCAAGAACGCATATGACCATAAAATTCTTGTTTTATAACCCATGTCATCCGTCTTTTTTCTTTTCTGTTCTTTCTCCTTTTTGGAACATAATTTTGTATGAGTTCTGTGATGACCCTCTTGAAATTTTGCCTTGATTCTTTCATGCCATGTTCGCCTATCAGCTCTCTCCAGGAAATGTTTTGCAGTTCCTCTCTCATTCCTTGATAGGCCCTTCATTGGTAATCTAGAAATTCATTATCATTTACCTTTATGCAGGTTTTTATATTTGTAGTCCATCTTAAAATATGGTGATCACATGAAGGGGTAGCTTTTCCCCCACCTGAATCTGATCAGACTCCTTCCCACCTTCAATTTTCCCCACCTCAGTTGATGTTAGCACAAGATCTAGACTGCTACAACCACGAGTGGGCTCTACCACATGCTGTATGGGAAAGGCGTCCTGTACCAGGTCTAAAAATTGTTCTCCTGTTTGTGATGTCAGATTTATCAAATTTTTGTTGCATTATTAAAGTCGCCCATTATTAGGGTTTAGGTGTCTGATGCCACATTAATCATATTATGCAGATCTGCAACTTCCATTGCTGCTGATGTGTCAGCCCTGAGGCATACTCCCACTGCCATTTTGTTTCCATCTTGAGTAGTATTACCCTAATTTATCCATAATTTATGCTAATTTATGTCATATTATCCTAAATTATGGTAAATTAGAGATAAAGTAAGATAATATGACATAAATTATCATACATTATGGATAAATTAGTATATAACATAAATTACGGTACATTAGGGATAAATAAATATAATATGACATACATTAGGTACATTTAATAAAATGAATTTATTAGGGTAATATGTGATAATATACTCTTATCTTAAAAACTAGTATAAATTCGAGATTCAGTGGGGGAGAAATAAACTCAGTTATGGGTTGAGTTAAGGAAAATTTGGTTATGTTAATGGTATGGATATAGAGAATAATAATACTTCCCTAAGAATATGTAAAATGGAGCTCGGATCCAGGTATATGAGGTTAGGTTAGGGTTGGTGTTTCAGCTTCACTTAGCCAGTAACTGGGTTCTTTTTAACAAACTTTCTATGGAGGGCCTTAGTGCCTTTTTGTACCAGATCTGATCCCAAGTCAGGGTTAAGTTATTAAAAACTGATCAGTAATTGACAATCCAATGTGATTTTTTTTTTTTTTTGGGGGGGGGAACACTAAACAAAACCATCACCATGTATACCTTAGTCTTATGTATAATTAATTATATTCACCAATACGTATATAGAGCACAGATAACACCGTATGTGTCACTTTCACACAGGACACTAAAAAAAACTTGTGCAATCTTCTATCACTGTGATTCTTCCATCGTACAACACTTAAGGTTTCTTCCCTGAGCCTTTTTTTCTGAGGTACTCACGCCGACGAGTCCAACTTCCTCAAGAATTTACGGGCTAGTCCTCCACAGTATCATCACAGTGTTTAAACACTACCGCGACACTCCAGCAACACGCTGGCTAGCTTCCACTAAAGGCTTCACATCTAACAAGCCTTCACTTAGAGGACAGACGGACACTAATTCTATCAATTAACACAAATGGGCTATCCCCGGATACGTCGTTCGAAGCACCAGTAGCTTGCTGGCTACCACAGACAATTCATTGTTTCGAACGACCCGGGCCTATGTGTACCCAACGAAACAAGTCTTGCGTTCAGGACTGCCCTTGCTGGCCACTCCTGGTAGACTACCTCTTGCCGTTCAAGGTATCCCCCACATCACTTCTGAGGAAATAAAATTGTATAGTAAAAAGAAAACTACACAGGTGTCAGTATGATCACAGCCTACCACCGGGGAACAGAAAATGAGGGCAGGTGCGGTCAACAGATGGTGTTAACATTGTCACAGTTGGTTAGGTTGAATTGATGTAGTGAAAATGCCCAAAAACACATATCTATTAACCCCAGGTAATAGAGGTTAGGACTAGTTGGTTGAATTGATGTAAGGTCAATGTCCAAATAACAAACATTGCTAAGAATATGATGAAATATTGAACCAAGATCCTGGTATCGGAGGTTAGGTCCCAGGGCGATTGGGTTGATGCCCCCCTCCCCCCTCAAAATAAATCCATTCAAATATAATGCAACAAAAGGTTAGGTCCTGGGCGGTGGGTTGATACAAAAACAAACACCTTTCCTAAGAATATGTTACATTTGACGTTAGGTCAAATCAGGCTAGGTTCGGGGTTGTTGAGATGATGTGCAAAAACCAACACTTTCCAAGCAATACAGTTGAAATATTAAACGTAGATCCAAGTAGGTAAGGTGCAGGTCAGTTAGATTTATACCAAAAAATCCACCTTTTCTTAACAATGAAGTTGCAATATTCAACATAGATCCATGTTGGTTAGGCACATGTCAGTTAGGTTTATATTCAAAATTAATACTCTCATAAAAATGTGTCCTAATAAAAGTTAGGTCCGAGGTGGTCAAGTGGTGATAATATGAGGAACATGACCAGTAAGTTCACATTTCTAAAAATATATTTGCAAAAATGAGCAGTAACCCAGGGTAGATTGGATGTTGGTAATATCTATATTTTAACTGCTCTAACAGATTAATTCAGCTTTGGGTGTGATATTATCAGTTACATTAATTTAATTCAGCCTTGAGTTGATATAATTAGAGTAAACTTTGTTAGATTTTACCTAAATTGGACTAAATTTAGATGGGATGGGGTAAAAAAATATAATCTATCTTTGGTTGGGTTGGGTTAGGTTAGGTTAAGTTAGGTAAGGTTGAGTTAGGTTAGGTTACGTTACATTAAGTTACTGTTATGGTATCGACACCATCGTTGGAGTATGGAGTGGCAATTTCAGCGCCATCTATGGGTCAGCACTCCAGTTTCCCTGGTATTGGACGTTACATGATCAACGCCATCTGTTGGTGGTGGCGTGGCAGCGATAATGGCTCTGGATTAATGCCCTAGTTAGAAAGAGAGGTCGATGTAGATGACCTCTGGTTGGTGGTGTGTCACGATCAACGCCATCTAGGTTGTGCTACGAGCATAATGTCTACTCCCCGGTGAACGAGTGTTGCCTCACGGTTTCCCCAGTGTCCTGTCCACCTAATTAATGACGTTTTTATGTCCCCAGAGGTGACATACGGAAGCGGTTGTACTGAGGAGAGCAGTTTACCTTGGGCAGTCCATGAACCCTTAGCTCCGTCCTGCAAGAAGACTAAGTAGCCGCCGTCGATCTAAGCAGTGTGTTAGCTGCTTGTATGCACAGTGTTGGTGAAGATCGGCATACCCCGCGATTGGCTATTAAGGGTTATGGTGATATGCCTAACATGAAGTGCTGCTAGCAATCTGCTAGAGGCTTCTGCCAGGAGTTAGCTACCCTTATATGAGTTTGTTTGGGAATCCGTTCAGTGTTGCTGAAGCTCTCTGCAAGTGCGTAGCTGGAGATCGAGGGTGGAGTGTAGGTTCATCGTGATACTGTGTGAGTGGACTAGGCCATGTAAAAGGTGAACTCGCCAGTGTTGTCCAGTACGAGTGGACAGGGTGCTGTGTTGGTGAAAATACTGGAGTTGACGAACACTGCTAATGCATTTGTGTCCTGTGTGAACGAGACACTGTTGTACATTAGTGTAGTTATATTCTATTTATATATATATTTAATGGTGAAGGTGAATATATTGGTGAAGGGAATGGTGTATTGTTTATCCCCCTCTCCTTATTCTTTATTGCACTATACAGCCAGTTCTTGAAAGCTTACTACCGACTTGGGGTCGGATGCAGAAAAAGAGGTTACAACATAAAGAACCCAGTTACTGGCCCATAGTGGCCTTAACAGTTGCATTGGTTTGGGTTTGATTGGATTGATGCTAGAAAAACATTCTGGACATTGGAAATAGCTAGATGGACCAAAGACTGTGAAATAGTTTTGAGAACTGGAGATGATATGTGAGGACTAAAAGTTGGAAATAATGAGACGATCACAGCACTAAAATAAATTAATATATTTATAGTAATAAATATAATAAATTTAATACATTGATTTTGTATAAATGAGAATACTATAAATTACCCAATTTGGGTTTGAGTTATAGTTACTTCTTGTAATCGATGGGCAACGGTTAGGTACGGTTGTGTGTGAAGATATGTGTGCATAAATTTACTTAGTTTAGTTTTTGTAAAGTTAAATTTGGACAAATTTGGATAAGACAAGATAAATTTTGCTAGATTTCGTTAAGATTAGGTTCTGATGGGATGCATTTTGTTGAATATAGTAAATTTGCTCAAATTCAAAAACAATTATCATCTATTAATTAAATTTTGATGGGATAAGAAAAATATTTGGTAAATTTGCAGAAAGTTTGCTTCTGATAGATTAAAATATGAAAGGATGGACTGCCTTATGTTGAAATAGGAAATTATTGGTTTGGGTTGGGCATTATAGGTTAGGATTGGTTTAAATAGTCTATTGGTTGGTTAAATTTTGGTGGAAAATAGCATTTTGCTTAAATTTCGTCAGATTTACTGACATAACATAACCCAATCTGTCCTAACCTAACATAACTAAGTCTAAATCCAACAAGACTGTTGGATGTTTTGTCTTAATATATATGGGTGATATAACTGAAGTGAATGCAACAAAAGAGGGTATTAATAAGGTTTTCAAAAACAATGGATATGCACTGAATGTGTCGGAAAATGCTGGTGATTGAGTTATACAGCAGCCTAACATAAATTATGTTGTTGAAATATGAGTGTTTATAAGGATTATGAGCCTAAAATACAGTGAAGGCAGATGTCCACATACCTATCTATGCAATTATGATATTTGGGAGTTATATTGGTAAACTTCAACATATTATAATTGATTTATAGAGATATGTAGGTAAATGTCTGTACAAAACGTGTATTGAGTGTGTTGTGATTATAATTTGTGTGTGATTAAGTTGTGTGTGATTATATTTGAGTAAATTGTGTATTGTTTGCATTTTGCAAGCTTTGTGTTAGCATTTGTGCCAGTTGTGTATCATTTGTGGGAGATATGTATTAATTGTGCACGTTTGTAGTTCTGTTTGTGCTAATTGTGAAAGATGTGTAACATTTATGAAAATATTGAATGTGTGCTAATATTGTATTTATTCAAGTTGGCTTAATTGCAGTAGTGTAACTAGTGCAATTGTATTTTGTGCAAATTCTGTGTGTTGTTACTTATAAACAAAGTTTTCCTGTGCAAGTGTGAAAGTGAAATTGTTTTTGAGACAGTGTGCAGGCGTTTTGTGATAGAGGTATTAAAGTAATTTGGTATTTTTGTGTGAAAGTGCATTTTGATTTGTACAAGCATATATGCAACTTGTTATATATGCAACCTTACTCTGTGAATATGTCATATTTGTGTGCAAATGGCATATTTTGTGTAAATATCATATTTTGTGTAAATGGCATATTTTGCATGTAAATGGCATATTTCATGTGTAAATGTCATATTGCATTGAACTTGGTGAGTACAGTTTCGCCTTCCCACTTGCAGCAAGACATGGATGTACCCAGGCTCTTGGGATTAGCATCTGAGTGATTATATCATCACCAGGAAGAAATACAGGCAGGACGTGAGTGACTAAGGCCATGTCCTGTGCTGACTGCTGGACTGACCATCGCCTCATTGTGTCCAAGTGCAAACTTGTGTCCACTTGTGTCCAAATGCAAACTTCGCATCCTGCCCACGACAAGAGCCTAAGATCAGAAGACTGTAAAGAGACTCAATGTCTCCAAGTTGAAGAGCAGCAAAGTTCCTTGAAGAATTCGCCAATGGCCTACAAGGCAGGATGCTAGACGCACCCCAAAAAGATCAGGACAGCATTGAGGTGAGGTGGGCAGCCTTCAAAGATAAAGTCTTTGCACCTCTACTGCTCTTGAGCACCTCGAACCAGCAACCCGGAGAAACCAGGACTGGTTCACCGAAAACGTTAAAGCGATGCAGGTACTGCTCTCAAAAAGACAAACTGTTCCGAACACACCAGAATGACCCTACATCACAAGCGATGAAAGATGCCTTTGGCAGTGCCCGAAGAAAAGTACGAAGGAAACTGTGTGATACAGAAAGCATGGTATAGCAAGAAAGTTGACGAAATCGAAGGTGACGCAGACAGTCGCGGTACCTAGCGAGCGTTTCTCTGACTGTCTGAAAGCTTTATATCGACCACATTTCTCTGGCTCTGCATCCTTCCTCAATACAGATGGAATTCAACTGCTGACAGAGAAGAAGCAGATCTTGGACAGATGAGTTGAATACTTTAATCAGGTCCTCCAATCAACAGTGCTGCCGCATCAACGACGAGGCCATTGTGCGCCTACCTCAAGTGGAGATCAATCAGGATCTTGATAAACCTCTCACAGAAGAAGAAGAAGTCAGGTAGGAAATCAAGCAGCTTTCCTATAGCAAACCGCCAAGATCAGTTGCAATCCGTACTGAAGTTCACAAGACAAGACTCCTACTCATGATCCATAAACTGACTAAGCTCTTTAAGTCCACGTAGAATGAAGGGAAGATCCCACAACAGTTAAAAAATGCCAGCATAGTTCACATCTACAAGAAGGAAGGCAACTGCCAGGCTTGCGATAATCACCGAGGTATTTCACTCCTGTCCGTCGCCGAGAAGATCCTGGGTCGTATCCTGCTCAATCATCTCCTTCAACACCCTGAGTAGGGTCTCCTCCCAGAAAACCAATGCGGCTTCCGCGCACAACGCGGAACTGTCGATATGATATCTGCCACACGCCAGCTCCAAGAAAAAGGCCAGGAGCAGCATAGCGACCTCTTCCTGACCTTCGTCTACCTGACCAAGTCCTTCAATACGGTCAGCAGACATGGCTTGTGGATGATAAGTGAGAAGTTTGGGTGTCTCGGCATATTCACCACGATTGTCCAGAAGTTCCATGGTGGCATGATGGCGAAGGTACTGGACGATAGAGACTAGTCAAATTCATCCCGGTGACTAACGGTGTGAAGCAGGGCTGCATTCTCACCCCAGCAATCTTCAGCATAGTATTCTCAGTCATGATCACTGATGCTTTTCGTGATTGCCAGAAGTGAATACCCATCAGATAGAAATGACGGTTGACTGTTCAATCTCAGGCACCGCAGGCTATTACAAAGGTGAAGAAAACTATCATAAGAGACTTCCAATTCACTGATGACTGTGCCCTCAACGCCAGCACAAAGCAAATATTGCAGCACGAAATGGACACTGCTTCTCACAGGCTTGGGACTACTTCGGCCTCATTATCAGCATCAAAAAGACCGAAGTCATGTACCAACCCGCACTCGGAATACCCTAAAAGGAACCACCCATCATGGTCAAGGGGCAGAACCTCCAGGCAGTCGACAACTTCACCTATCTTGGAACGATACTCTCAAGAGCGGTGAACGTAGACGCAGAAGTTAACAACAGAATCACCAAGGCCAGCGCTGCCTTTGGAAGTTTGTGTCTCGAAGCGGAGGTGCTTCCAGACACTTAGGCCCCCCCCCCCCCCCCACCCTCTGGTTCTCCTAAGTGCCTCTCGCCCCCTGGTTCTCCTAAGTGCCTCCCGCCCCCTGGTTCTCCTAAGTGCCTCCTGCCCCCTGGTTCTCCTAAGTGCCTCCCACCCCCTGGTTCTCCTAAGTGCCTCCCGCCCCCTGGTTCTCCTAAGTGCCTCCCGCCCCCTGGTTCTGCTAAGTGCCTCCCGCCCCCTGGTTCTCCTAAGTGCCTCACGCCCCCTGGTTCTCCTAAGTGCCTCACGCCCCCTGGTTCTCCTAAGTGCCTCACGCCCCCTGGTTCTCCTAAGTGCCTCACACCCCCTGGTTCTCCTAAGTGCCTCCCACCCCCTGGTTCTCCTAAGTGCCTCCCACCCTCTGGTTCTCCTAAGTGCCTCCCGCCCCCTGGTTCTCCTAAGTGCCTCCCGCCCCCTGGTACTCCTAAGGGCCTCCCGCCCCCTGGTACTCCTAAGTGCCTCCCGCCCCCTGGTTCTCCTAAGTGCCTCCCGCCCTCTGGTACTCCTAAGTGCCTCCCGCCCCCCTGGTTCTCCTAAGTGCCTCCCGCCCCCTGGTACTCCTAAGTGCCTCCTGCCCCCTGGTTCTCCTAAGTGCCTCCCGCCCTCTGGTACTCCTAAGTGCCTCTGTTGTAATCCACAAGTTAGTAGGAATTATTAGCTAGAGGATCATTACTACAACACTTAACGAATGATGATTGGAAGTACATGTTAAGTAGACAGACTATGGATCACATATCTAAGAAAGGTCAATGGATTAAGACCGAAGCTGTTTAGCAAAATTAATAATTCCTGGAAAGAGGAATTATTCTTCGTCAGGCTTCTAGGAACAAGATTACCGCTCTAGGGATAAGGTTAATCGGATTATACCTTCCTTGAGAGGCAGGGTGAAATGTTTGAGGCCATGGTTGGCTAGAGTCAGTCTGATTGTGGGAGTTGAACTGGCAAGTCCTCTGGATCCCCGTTTGCGGCAGCAGCAAAGTGTAGCAGACAGCTATGCGAGAACCTGATGGGATCTTAGTGACCAAGTTAAGTCTGCAGTATGTGAGTATTGAATGAAAGACTAACCGGGTGTGGAGCGTTGTAGTAATCATTCCGTATTAGGGACTTAGGCGGAAGTTACGAGTGTGGGTGGTGATCGCGGAGGTCAAGTGGTCTATGGGTATTGGAAGTGTATTGACCTAATAATGTTAATATGTATTTATTTGTCAGAGTCTATTCTTTGTAATTAAATGACAAAACCCGACGGCCTTTAAAAGACCTTCGATATGTCCCTTCATAGTGTTCCTGGTTTGGTTGGTGAGGGAATGTTAGGGAATTGGTACACAACATATTTGGTGGCAGCGCAAACAGGTTTTGGAACACTTTGAGAGATGAAGGAAGGGTGTTACTGGTTTAGTTGGTGAGGGAATGTTAGGGAATTGGTACACGACATATTTGGTGGCAGCGCAAACAGGTTTTGGAACACTGTGCGAGATGAAGGAAGTGTGGTTCTGGTTTAGTTGGTGAGGGAATGTTCGGGAAATGGTAGACGTCGGGTTGTGGTGAGAATGGTGGTTACTAGACGGAGGAAAGAAGGGTCAGGTGAGACTAGGTCAGAGGAGTTAGTTAATTAAAGGGACTAGGCCATTGTGGGGCACATGTGGGGTTTATTTCTTTCTTTCCAGATTCCTGCAACGAGAGACGGCTAAGATGCAAGTCTGGACCACTGAAGCATCGGGATCTAAAACAAGTGCAGTGTTCGTAGTGCGGATTATACAGTGTTCGTAGTGCGGATTATACAGTGTTCGTAGTGCGGATTATACAGTGTTCGTAATGCGGATTATACAGTGTTCGTAATGCGGATTATACAGTGTTCGTAGTGCGGATTATACAGTGTTCGTAGTGCGGATTATACAGTGTTCGTAGTGCGGATTATACAGTGTTCGTAGTGCAGATTATACAGTGTTCGTAGTGCGGATTATACAGTGTTCGTAGTGCAGATTATACAGTGTTCGTAGTGCGGATTATACAGTGTTCGTAGTGCGGATTATACAGTGTTCGTAGTGCGGATATACATTGTTCGTAGTGCGGATTATACAGTGTTTGTAGTGCAGATTATACAGTGTTCGTAGTGCGGATTATACAGTGTTCGTAGTGCGGATTATACAGTGTTCGTAGTGCGGATTATACAGTGTTCGTAGTGCGGATTATACAGTGTTCGTAGTGCGGATTATACAGTGTTCGTAGTGCAGATATACAGTGTTCGTAGTGCGGATTATACAGTGTTCGTAGTGCGGATTATACAGTGTTCGTAGTGCAGATTATACAGCGTGGCAAGGTAAACTAGCGCGGGTGAATGTGGGCCAGCGTGGGCCATGTGCGGCCATGTGCGGGCCAAGCGATGGGTGGGCCAAGCGAGCCGCACCTTGGAGCTTGTTTTATATCGTTGGTAAGGCGGAAATAGTGAGAATCCGTTGCTAAGGTGAAATTAAGCGTGTAAACTACGTAATTTAAAGTTAATTAAATTTCATGTAACGTGTAAATCGAATATTTTAAGGATAATGAAATATTACCTAAAGTACAGCGCGAGTTCCTGCATTGTCAGGTGTAGTTACAGAAAATAGGCGCAGTGAATTATGGACGCCTGGGCAAAGGGACCGATGCGTAATTTGCCATCTGGGGTTCGACATCTAGTGTACCGTGGAGAGGTCCATGGAGGTTTTTTGTAGGTCAGGTAGCATTACGGAGATGTTACCGTGGGACACGGGGAGCGTTTCCCGTTGGTGATGGGTGTGTGGCGTCGGGAGGCGGCGACGCAGTGTGTATTGGTGTTTGGACGCCGAGTGTAGGGCATGGTTGTGTATTGGCGTTTGTACGCCGGGTTGTGTAGTGTAATGCACGTGTAGTGGCTTATTAGACGCCAGCATAATGCATAGTATTTACTGTAGTGAAATGTACATGTTTTCACTGTTGATATTATGGATGTAGTATAGTGCATGACATTGTTGGCATTGTAGCGCCAAGGTGTAGCATGTGTAGCATTACTGGTTATTGTAACACCGGGGGTATTGTAGACATTAGCGTTGAAGTATGTTAACGCAGGTGGTAGTGTGTGGCGGGTGGCCACTACACAAGAAATTATGCCTGACGAGTGTTGGTCAGGTAATTAACGGATTACCAGAGAACAGGGTGTGTTGTGTTGATGGCGTTGGGGACGCCGGGTGTTGTGTTGATGGCGTTGGGGACGCCGTGTGTTGTGTTGATGGCGTTGGGGACGCCGGGTGTTGTGTTGATGGCGTTGGGGACGCCGGGTCTTGTGTTGATGGCGTTGGAGACGCCGGGTGTTGTGTTGATGGCGTTGGGGACGCCGGGTGTTGTGTTGATGGCGTTGGGGATGCCGTGTGTTGTGTTGATGGCGTTGGGGACGCCGGGTGTTGTGTTGATGGCGTTGGGGACGCCGGGTGTTGTGTTGATGGCGTTGGGGATGCCGTGTGTTGTGTTGATGGCGTTGGAGACGCCGAGTGTTGATGGCGTTGGGGACGCCATTGGGTGGTGTAGTGTGGTGGCGTTTGGACGCCAGGTATGGAGTGTGGTGTTGTGGAGTATATGGTGGCGCAGGGGTGCCAGGTAGTGGTCGGTAAGGTGAGTATTGGCGTAGCAAGGTCGGTGCGTTAGGACGCAGAAAGTGGTTGTGGGGATGTGTGGTGTTATAATGAGGTCATCAGTGGTTGGGATGACCAGAGGTGATGGTGTGTCGGAGTGGGTAAGTCTTATGGATAAGATGAAATGTGGATAATTGCAGGAGTTGGTGGCTGCAGTAGGCGAGCCAAGTCGATATATCTAGCAAGACTCATAAAAGACTAATATAATTCATTATTTTCATTAAAATTTTCATTAATTATGTCGGAGTGGGTAAGTCTTATGGATAAGATTACAAGGTAGAATTTCAAAATTTCAGGTGTTGGTGGTTGCAGTGGGCGAGCGAAGTAGATATACTAATTTTGTATTAAGTTGTTACAGGAATCTCGCTAGAGGCGAGCCAGTGGCAGTATGATGCTTTAGTGACATAAGTTGGAAATTATGTTAATGAGGTATTTATTGTGATAATGTATGTGTATGTATATACTGTATATTACCTCATCGGCACCATTACTGAGTGTTAGGCTTGAGAAGGTCTCCCGGGATCATGTCACAGAGCTTCAGGTAGAGTAGAAGGGAAGCTATGAGGCTACACTCAGTAATTCTAGAAAAAAAGGGGGAGGAAGTGAAGCCAACGTGACGTTATAGGCGAAATTCGCCCCCTGACATCAAAGCTGGGATAAGGGCCAGCTGCAATGGTTTTGCAGCTGCGCTCAGGCTATATACGGGGAGAGAGTAAGGAGCCGAGGGGATTATGTAATAATGGGATCGAGCCAGGGGGCTCCGAGGGAATATTTTGCAGGTACAGCGGTCGGGAAGGTGTGAATACAGGTGGACACACTCTGGGCAGATGGGCCTAGAGTAATGTACTACAGCTGTGGTGAGCACAGCAAGGAAGGATGACCAGAGAGCTGTGAGGTATCTACAGCGTTCTGGGATTGGTGCCCTGGAACGAGACGTCAGCACAGACCCGAGGGAACATGACCCTGGGGTAGGAATCTCCGTTGCTCTGGAGGCCAGGATCACGTTAGCTCAGAGCAACGATGGGACATTGACAACATTCACCAGGCTAGACAGCCTGGGTTTTGTCTAGGTCATGGAGGATCTATGACCTAGCAACCATGGGACACGAAGACAAGAGAAGTGATGCTGCCAATTGTGGAGGAGGCCAGTGAAACATTGTGATCATTGTAAGCCCTTATGTCAACAGTACAGGGCAAGATGTTAAATTGTTATTAATTTATTACTAAGGATGAAGAACCTTAGATATATATGTGTTGTGTATATATTAATGACTAGTGTCATTTCTGTTTAAGTGCCAGCATTCTGGTCCATGTAATTTTATGGTTATGTTTGTATGTAATTATATGTCAGCAGTTTAGGTATATGTGCATTGTTGGAGATGGGAAAAATTATTGCAGACTATTTTACCTGTGCTATGATGTGAATATAATGTATATGTTGGAGAAGTGTTGTGAGTCAGGTCGGGGAAAATTTTAATTTATTTCATCGGGTGTATGATGAACTTATTGGATGATTTTTTAGTTGTACATATATGGTGGGTGCATCCTCCAGGTCCTTGCACTAATGGAACCATTGCAATGATGCATATGGGGACATATGCGTGTTTAAGGAGGGGAGTGGTGTTGTAATCCACAAGTTAGTAGGAATTATTAGCTAGAGGATCATTACTACAACACTTAACGAATGATGATTGGAAGTACATGTTAAGTAGACAGACTATGGATAACATATCTAAGAAAGGTCAATGGATTAAGACCAAAGCTGTTTAGCAAAATTAATAATTCCTGGAAAGAGGAATTATTCTTCGTCAGGCTTCTAGGAACAAGATTACCGCTCTAGGGATAAGGTTAATCGGATTATACCTTCCTTGAGAGACGGGGTGAAATGTTTGAGGCCATGGTTGGCTAGAGTCAGTCTGATTGTGGGAGTTGAACTGGCAAGTCCTCTGGATCCCCGTTTGCGGCAGCAGCGAAGTGTTGCAGACAGCTATGCGAGAACCTGATGGTATCTTAGTGACCAGGTTAAGTCTGCAGTATGTGAGTATTGAATGAAAGACTAACCGGGTGTGGAGCGTTGTAGTAATCATTCCGTATTAGGGACTTAGGCGGAAGTTACGAGTGTGGGTGGTGATCGCGGAGGTCAAGTGGTCTATGGGTATTGGAAGTGTATTGACCTAATAGAGTATGTTAATATGTATTTATTTGTCAGAGTCTATTCTTTGTAATTAAATGACAAACCCCGACGGCCTTTAAATACCTTCCATATGTTCATTCATTGTGTTCCAGTACAAACCGAGTGGTACGCCTCAAGGGTCTGGTGTGTGTAGGAGTATAGGTGGTAGTAACGGTTGCTGAGGCAAGGTGTTATGTGTTGTGTAATCGCTGTGTTCGGAATGAACCCTGGTTCTCCTAAGTGCCTCCCGCTCCCTGGTTCTCCTAAGTGCCTCTCGGCCCCTGGTTCTCCTAAGTGCCTCCCGCCCCCTGGTTCTCCTAAGTGCCTCCCGCCCCCTGGTTCTCCTAAGTGCCTCCCGCCCCCTGGTTCTCCTAAGTGCCTCCAGCCCCCTGGTTCTCCTAAGTGCCTCCCGCCCCCTGGTTCTCCTAAGTGCCCCCCGCCCCCTGGTTCTCCTAAGTGCCTCTCGGCCCCTGGTTCTCCTAAGTGCCTCCCGCCCCCTGGTTCTCCTAAGTGCCTCCCGCCCCCTGGTTCTCCTAAGTGCCTCCCGCCCCCTGGTTCTCCTAAGTGCCTCCAGCCCCCTGGTTCTCCTAAGTGCCTCCCGCCCCCTGGTTCTCCTAAGTGCCCCCCGCCCCCTGGTTCTCCTAAGTGCCTCCCGCCCCCTGGTTCTCCTAAGTGCCTCCCGCCCCCTGGTTCTCCTAAGTGCCTCCCGCCTCCTGGTTCTCCTAAGTGCCTCCCGCCCCCTGGTTCTCCTAAGTGCCTCCCGCCCCCTGGTTCTCCTAAGTGCCTCCCGCCCCCTGGTTCTCCTAAGTGCCTCCCGCCCCCTGGTTCTCCTAAGTGCCCCCCGCCCCCTGGTTCTCCTAAGTGCCTCCCGCCCCCTGGTTCTCCTAAGTGCCTCCCGCCCCCTGGTTCTCCTAAGTGCCTCCCGCCCCCTGGTTCTCCTAAGTGCCTCCCGCCCCCTGGTTCTCCTAAGTGCCTCCCGCCCCCTGGTTCTCCTAAGTGCCTCCCGCCCCCTGGTTCTCCTAAGTGCCTCCCGCCCCCTGGTTCTCCTAAGTGCCTCACGCCCCCTGGTTCTCCTAAGTGCCTCCCGCCCCCTGGTTCTCCTAAGTGCCTCCCGCCCTCTGGTACTCCTAAGTGCCTCCCGCCCCCTGGTTCTCCTAAGTGCCTCCCGCCCCCTGGTACTCCTAAGTGCCTCCCGCCCCCTGGTTCTCCTAACTGCCTCCCACCCTCTGGTACTCCTAAGTGCCTCCCGCCCCCTGGTTCTCCTAAGTGCCTCCCGCCCCCTTGTTCTCCTAAGTGCCTCCCGCCCCCTGGTACTCCTAAGTGCCTCCCGCCCCCTGGTTCTCCTAAGTGCCTCCCACCCCCTGGTTCTCCTAAGTGCCTCCCACCCTCTGGTTCTCCTAAGTGCCTCCCACCCCCTGGTACTCCTAAGTGCCTCCCACCCTCTGGTTCTCCTAAGTGCCTCCCACCCCCTGGTACTCCTAAGTGCCTCCCGCCCTCTGGTTCTCCTAAGTGCCTCCCACCCCCTGGTATTCCTAAGTGCCTCCCACCCTCTGGTTCTCCTAAGTGCCTCCCACCCTCTGGTTCTCCTAAGTGCCTCCCACCTCCTGGTTCTCCTAAAATCTTCGTTGGCAATAACATTCTTTTTCCTCGTCTCCCAAATTACCCAATTTATAGTTTAGTTATTCAACTTGTACTATTGTTTGTTACTCTTTCCTCAACATATTTTTTTTACATCACTTTATGTGTATTTATATTCCTCTTTTCTCTCTATATATTTCCTTACTGTTTCTCCAACTCCTTCCTGCTCACACTCTCCATATCACAACGAAGTCCAGCATCCTCACTCCCCACCAATGTTTCTGTCTGTCTCTCTTCCCCGCTCTCTTTCCCTTTTTCCTATCCCCATTTTTCCCCACTCCGCGGTGTGCGTTCCTCCTTATCCATTTTCCCCACATTCTTCCTCCTCCCCTCCAGCTGCTGCAGACGGTGGGTCGCCGGCTGTACTCTCCGCCTGGGCCCTAGCGAGCCGCATTGCAGAGGCCGAGTGTTTGGGTGGTTATAATGTTCTTAAAGTACGAGCTGCAATATGTTGTCTCGCCAGCTGAGTCTCTCATTGTGTCTGTCAATGTCCACCATGATAATCAATAAATCTTTCATTCGTTGCATATTCGTTGGGTAAAAATTTGTTGTTCAAATGCGAAAGTTTATATACACTCAATACTATGTGTTTAAATCATGATAATTAACACGTGATAAAAAATGTGACAGTGTCAGTCCACGAAGGAAGAATTTAAACAGGAATTTCCTTAAGTACTTTCGCATTTAATAATACATCTTCAGAAGGGTGATCCTTCTGAAGATGTCTTATTAAATACGAAAGTACTTAAGAAAATTCCTGTGTCAATTCTTCCTTCGTGGTCTGACACTGTCACTAAATACTATGTAAATAATCAAGCCTTAATATTAAGTTTCGATGTACGCTTTCAGCAATGATATGTAGCAGATGGCTTCGTTAGCCAAAAGTGTTCGTAGTTCCCATGACCGTTAGTTGGAGTAGAGAGGTTCCCCGGGCGTCACCGGGGCCGTGGAGCATCTACCCGGCGTCACACAACACCCGACATGTGGCCACAGAGAGCGGTCTCCAAAGCGTCACAGAACATCATCAACACAACACTCAGCGTCACAGAATACCACGAATCTTCTCCTCGACGCCACGGAATACCATCAATAAACAACGTCACAAAATGCTCCTGTGACGCTGGGTATTGCTGGTATACTGTGTCGCTGGGTATTGCTGGTATACTGTGTCGCTGGGTATTGCTGGTATACTGTGTCGCTGGGTATTGCTGGTATACTGTGTCGCTGGGTATTGCTGGTATACTGCGACGCTGGGTATTGCTGGTATACTGTGTCGCTGGGTATTGCTGGTATATTGTGACGCTGGGTATTGCTGGTATACTGTGTCGCTGGGTATTGCTGGTATACTGTGTCGCTGGGTATTGCTGGTATACTGCGACGCTGGGTATTGCTGGTATACTGTGACGCTGGGTATTGCTGGTATACTGCGACGCTGGGTATTGCTGGTATACTGCGACGCTGGGTATTGCTGGTATACTGCGACGCTGGGAATTGCTGGTATACTGCGACGCTGGGTATTGCTGGTATACTGTGACGCTGGGTATTGCTGGTATACTGCGACGCTGGGTATTGCTGGTATACTGCGACGCTGGGTATTGCTGGTATACTGTGTCGCTGGGTATTTCTGGTATACTGTGACGCTGGGTATTGCTGGTATACTGTGTCGCTGGGTATTGCTGGTATACTGTGACGCTGGGTATTGCTGGTATACTGCGACGCTGGGTATTGCTGGTATACTGCGACGCTGGGTATTGCTGGTATACTGTGACGCTGGGTATTGCTGGTATACTGTGTCGCTGGGTATTGCTGGTATACTGTGACGCTGGGTATTGCTGGTATACTGTGACGCTAGCGCCAACGAGCACCACGATCCCTATTCAAAGCAGCATAGAATGCTGTGAACCCTCTGCCTAACATCACAGAACACCAGGAACCCATTACCCTGCTTCACAGAACACAAGGATCACAGTGCCCCTTCACAGAACACCATAAACACAGCGTCCCGCCTCACAGAACACCAAGAACACAGCGCTTCGCCCCACAGAACACCGTGAACACACCGCTCCGCCTCACAGAACACCATGAACACAGCGCCCCGCCTCACAGAACACCATGAACACAGCGTCCCGCCTCACAGAACACCACAAACACAGCGCCCCGCTTCACAGAACATCACGAACACAGCGCCCCGCCTCACAGAACACCGTGAACACAGCGTCCATCCTCACAGAACATCACTAACACAGCGCCCCGCCTCACAGAACACCACGAACACAGCGCCCCGCTTCACAGAACACCACGAACACAGCGCCCCGCCTCACAGAACACCACGAACACAGCGCCCAGCCTCACAGAACACCACGAACACAGCGCCCCGCCTCACAGAACACCACGAACACAGCGCCCAGCCTCACAGAACATCACGAACACAGCGCCCCGCCTCACAGAACACCGTGAACACAGCGTCCATCCTCACAGAACATCACTAACACAGCGCCCCGCCTCACAGAACACCACGAACACAGCGCCCCGCCTCACAGAACACCACGAACACAGCGCCCCGCCTCACAGAACACCACGAACACAGCGCCCAGCCTCACAGAACACCACGAACATAGCGCCCCGCCTCACAGAACACTACGAACACAGCGCCCCGCCTCACAGAACACCACGAACACAGCGCCCAGCCTCACAGAACACCGTGAACACAGCGCCCCGCCTCACAGAACACCGTGAACACAGCGCCCCGCCTCACAGAACACCGTGAACACAGCGTCCATCCTCACAGAACATCACTAACACAGCGCCCCGCCTCACAGAACACCACGAACACAGCGCCCCGCCTCACAGAACATCACGAACACAGCGCCCCGCCTCACAGAACACCGTGAACACAGCGTCCATCCTCACAGAACATCACTAACACAGCGCCCCGCCTCACAGAACACCGCGAACACAGCGCCCCGCCTCACAGAACACCACGAACACAGCGCCCCGCCTCACAGAACACCACGAACACAGCGCCCAGCCTCACAGAACACCACGAACATAGCGCCCCGCCTCACAGAACACCACGGACACAGCGCCCCGCCTCACAGAACACCACGAACACAGCGCCCAGCCTCACAGAACACCACGAACACAGCGCCCCGCCTCACAGAACACCGTGAACACAGCGCCCCGCCTCACAGAACACCGTGAACACAGCGTCCATCCTCACAGAACATCACTAACACAGCGCCCCGCCTCACAGAACACCACGAACACAGCGCCCCGCCTCACAGAACACCACGAACACAGCGCCCCGCCTCACAGAACACCAAGAACACAGCGCCCAGCCTCACAGAACACCACGAACATAGCGCCCAGCCTCACAGAACACCACGAACACAGCGCCACGCCTCACAGATCACCACGAACACAGCGCCTAGCCTCACAGAACACCACGAACATAGCGCCCCGCCTCACAGAACACCGTGAACACAGCGTCCAGCCTCACAGAACACCGTGAACACAGCGTCCATCCTCACAGAACACCACGAACACAGCGCCCAGCCTCACAGAACACCACGAACACAGCGTCCAGCCTCACAGAACACCACGAACACAGCGCCCAGCCTCACAGAACACCACGAACATAGCGCCCAGCCTCACAGAACACCACGAACATAGCGCCCCGCCTCACAGATCACCGTGAACGTCACAGCGCCCTGCCTCACAGATCACCGTGAACATCACGGTGATCTGTGTACCCGATGTGTCAACACTTTACTGTTCTAACAATCACTATCTTCGTCAAAGCTTTTCTTAAAGTTGTTGATAGAGGTGGCTTCCACAGCTTCTTCTCTCAGTGTATCCCACTTGTTGACCACCCGAACAGGGTACGTGTATTTCCTTACATTCCTTCGATTCATTTGCGATTCCAGCTTCCAATTGTGTCCTTTCCAGTTCCTTCAGTCTATCCTCATAACTTAACTACACTCTGGCGCAGCTGTCCACTCAGACACGTGGCCCCCTGAGTGTGTGTGTACTTACCTAGTTATAATCACCGAGTTGTGCTGGCGGGGGTTGAGCTCTGGCTCTTTGGTCCCGCCTCTCAACTGTTACTGAACTGGAGAACAGATTCCTGAGCCTCCTGGGCTCTATCATATCTACATTTAAAACTATGTATGGAGTCAGCCTCCACCACATCACTGCCTAATGCATTCCACCTGTTAACTACTCTGACACGGAAAAAGTTCTTTCTAACGTCCCTGTGGCTCATTTTGGTACTAAGTTTCCACCTGTATCCCTTTGTTTCCTTTCCAGCGGTGTTAAACAGTTAATCTTTATCTGCCCTGTCAATTCCTCTAAGAATTTTGTAGGTAATGATCATGTCTTCCCTTTCTCTTCTATCTTCTAGTGTCATGAGATGCATTTCACGCAGGCTTTCCTCGGAACTCATGCCTCTTAGTTCTGGAACTAGCTTAGTGGCATACCTCTAAACTTTTTCCAGCTTCGTCTTGTGCGTGACAAGGTACGGGCTCCATGCTGGGGCCGTGTACTCCAGGATTGTCCTTACATATGTGGTATAAACGATTCTGAATAATTCCTTCCACAGGTTCCTAAAGCAGTTCTAATGTTAGCCAGCCTTGCATACGCCGCAGATGTTATTCTTTTTATGTGGGCTTCAGGAGATAGGTTTGGTGTGATATCAACTCCTAAATCTTTCTCTCTATCCGTTTCATGAAGGACTTCATCTCTCATTCGGGATCCAGTGTCTGGCCTCCTGTTTACTCCGCTTAGTTTCATTACCTTACATTTACTCGGGTTGAACTTTAGTAGCCATTTGTTGGACCATGCATTTAGTTTGTCTATGTCATCTTGTAGCCTCATACTATCTTCCTTCATCTTAATCCTCCTCATAATTTTTGCATCATCTGCAAACAATGAGAGGAACGATTCTATACCCTCTGGGAGATCATTTACAGATATCAGAAACGGTATAGGTCCATTTCTAATATTTATCCATAGACACTGGTTCTTCCTTGTGTTTCTAATGATCACTTTTTATTAGTTTCCCTCTTTTCTCAAAAGTGGGTGGTCCTTCGTTATTAAATTAAATACTAAAATAATTAAATAATTGAGTCAAGCCCCAGATATCCCACATGCAGTCTACCCACCTGTCTCTTTCTTGTCTGATTTTTGTTGCCTGATCGTAGAATTCAATTAATTCTGTGAGGCCTGACTTGCCATCCTTAAACCCATGTTGGTGTTGGGTCACAAAGTTCCTTCTCTCCAGATATTCCACTAGCTTTTTTCGCACAATCTTCTCCATCAGCTTGCATGGTATGCAATGGTATACAAGTTAGGGACACTGGCCTGTAGTTCAGTGCCTCCATACCTGTCTATCCCCTTTCCTGTATATCGGGACTACGTTTGCCGTCTTCCAAATGTTTGGCAGTTCACCTTGAACTGATGGAGGTGATTTGTTATACACCATGAAGAGTGGCAGGCACAGTGCTTCTGCTCCTTCATTTACTATCCCCCCCTCCCCGTTCAGCTCGTTGTCGCCGTCTGGGGGCTTAGTGGGCGGCTGCCGGAGTGTGATGCTCCTTGGGACAGTCCTCTGTCCTTTTCTAGCCTTGTGCTCCTGCTGCCGTCCTCTCCAATTCTGCTGGGCATCTTTTCCTTTTCCTTCTGTTTCGTTTTTCTCCCCCCTCTTCTCCTATCTGCTTGCCGTTTCCTGCCGACCTTTTGCTCGTTCTGGTTCTTCCCTTGGACTTCTTCTACTTTGACGCCCGGGTGCTTGAGGAGGCATACTCTTGCACCCGTAGAACTGCAGTACCCGCCGTCGAGAGCGAGGGGAACCTTTTATTGTCAATCCCCACTTCGTCACTGAACCCGATCTCGACGGACTGTCGGTTTCTTAAGGTGGCGTTTGTGGGGCGTATACTCACGACGCACCCCTAGGAGGCCCCGACGAGATCGGCGATAGCTTCTTGTTGGGTGTCCTGCCTCTAATTGTGGCTCCATGGTGGGTGTGGGGGCACATTCGTGAGTGAATTCTTCTTTTCGTCACGATGACAACCCCTGCTTCGGCTTCTTCTGGTTTACCTTCTCAGACTCGTGGGGTGGGCGACCAAGCCCCCGAGTCGGTCCGTATTGGACGACCGGGCTCTGTAGCCTCCGCTGCATTGGGCCCCGACCTTGCTCCTCCTTTGGCCTCTCTGACTCCTTCCTCTGGCTCCCCTCCCACCTCTGTGGTTGGGTCGAGCCCCAAGCCCCCAGTGGTGACTACCTCGTCCCCTGGCGCGGCTCCTTCTCTGGTTGTAACTACTGCACCTTTTAACCCCTCTCTCTCTGGGGGTTCTCACCGCCGTCCTCGTCACGGCCGCCCTCGCTCGATTCCTTCCAGTTCTGCTACCTATCAAGCCTTGTTTGGTCCCGCTTCGTGGGCCAAATATTTTGATCTCCTCCCTCTTGATTCTGCGCCTCCTGACGATTTCTCCCTCCATCGACATCTCATTGATTCCGTGGATGCCTCCATTACTTTCAACCCCACTCGTCTCGGTACACGTGTCGTTGCTGCTCCTTCTCAGGATGCTGCTTCCCGCTTGGCTGCCTTATCCTGCCTTGGCGAGACCCCCGTTCGGGTCTCGAAGAACGCTGAGTTGAATGCCAGTGTTGGCACTATTTTGCTCCCGCCCCATGTTGCGACCGGTGTTCGGGACCTGCGCGACTGCCACGACGATATTCGACATATCCTCGCTGCCCAGGGCCATTCTATTCTCCAGGTGGACACGTTTACTCGTCCCCCTCGTGGTAGTCGCCGTCAACCCCTCCGGGTTGTGAAGATTACCTTTGATGGTAGGACCCTTCCACCCTCTGTCATTCTTGCTGGTGCCAGGTGCTCTGTCCAGGAGTACATTCCTTCTCCTCGGCTCTGCAACAAGTGCTGGAGGTTTGGGCATGGTGCCCTCCGCTGCTCCGGGACTGTCTCTCTCTGTCCTTTGTGTGGTGGCGAAGGTCACTCTAAGTCGGAGTGCACTTCTCCCCAGGCTCGTTGCCTCAACTGCGGTGAGGCCCATCCTACCTTCTCCCGTGCGTGTGTCCATTACAAGCTTGAAGCAGCCGTCCTCAACTTGAAGCACCGGGAGCGTTTATCTTTTCCTGAGGTGAGGCGCCAGGTTCGCCGGCTCCCGCCTTATGCTAATGTCTCTTATGCTCGCGTGTTGCGCTCTTCCTCTCCTCGTCCTTCCCGCCTTCCTCAGACTCACAACCGTTTCCGGGCCTTGGACCCTGATGCGCCCACTGCCCCCTCCTCTGTCCCTTTGGGTTCTCTCCCGAAGGATCCTCCTCCTGGTCCTCTGTCTGGGGTTCCCCTTCCTTCTACCCGGTCTGTCGTGTCTTCTGTGTCCTCTTCCTCGTCCCCCTCCGATCCTCCTTCCCGTCCTCTTCCTCCATCTATCGGCTCTCCCCACCGCCTGTCGGTGCGGGCGGATGTCCATCGCTCTCCTAACGGCCGTCGTGTGTGCTCTCGTTCGGCTTCTCCTGTTGAGACACTGGAATCCGTTGCCCGGTACGTAGTTGCTGGGACACCGGTCTCTTTAAGTCAGAAGCGTAAGCCTGGCTCCTCTCCTTCCTCTTCCCCGGCGGGTAAGAAGGCTTCGCTTTCTTCCTCAGCTCCTCCTTCTGGCTCTGTTGCTCCTTCCCCTCCCGTTTCAGTGCTTGCGCCCCCTGTTCCTGCTATGGAGGTTTCTTTGGCCCCTGCTTCCCTTTCGGTTGCTGCTCTTGCTGGGGTGCGCTCCCCTCTTTCTACTCCCCCTCTTCCTGCTGCTGTCCTTGACTGCTCCTCTCCGTTGTCTCCTCCTCTTCCTCCTCCTCCTCCTCCTCCACCGGACCCTGCCCGCCCGCCTCTGATCTGTTCTCCCGTTTCCTTCCCTCCGTCTTTACTCAGTTTACCCATGCCCCCTAACCCTGACTTTGCTGACCCTGATCCCGACCCTGATATTCTTTAACGTGCTCTGTTGCTCTTTCGCCTTTGTTTCTTCCTTGTTCTCTGATTTTGTCCTTTCTCTTCTCGTCGTTGTCCATTCTTCAATGGAACGTTCGAGGTTATTACGCCAATTTCCTCGAACTCCAACTTCTGATTTCGCGGTTTTCGCCCCTTTGTGTCTGTCTCCAGGAGCCAATGCTTGGTGCTCGTCCTTGTCGTTTTCGTGGCTATTCCTTTCTCTCCCCCCCCCAGCCATTGCTGGGGCTTCTAATTCTTCTGCTCTCTTGATTCGGGCTGATGTTCCCTTTGTTCCTTTACTTTTTCCTTCGCCTCTCCATTGTTCTGCTGCTCGTATCTTTGTGGGGAAATGGTACACAGTTTGTTCCATTTATCTCCCCCCGAGTGTCCCGCTCTCTCTTCCTAATTTGAAACACCTCCTAGACTCCTTGCCGGAGCCTGTGCTCCTGCTGGGTGACTTCAATTATCGTCATTCTCTTTGGGGTGACGTTCTGACGAATACCCGGGGTCGCCTCCTTGCGCCGTTTCTCCTCTCTTCTGAATTCTGGTGAGCCCACTCATTTGGACTCTCGGACTCGCACCCTTTCTTGTCTTAATCTTTCTCTCTGCTCTTCTTCTCTTTACTTAGATTTCACGTGGCAGGTTCTTGATGACCTCCATGGAAGTGATCATTTCCCCATCCTTGTTTCCTTTTTCTCTTTTCGCCCTTTCCTCTCTTTCCCTAGGTGGCAGTTTGCTAAGGCGGACTGGACCCTATTTTCCCTCAGTGCTACTCTCTCTGACCTCTCCCTTCTGCCCCTCTCTCGCGCTCTCCTCCTTTTTCATGACACTGTCTTCAACGCTGCCCTCCGCTCTATTTTCTCACTCTTCCTCTCGGGGTCCACGGAAGTGCGTTCCCTGGTGGAATGCGGACTGTGCTCGGGCTGTCCGCTGTAAGCGTGCAGCCTGGAAAAGGCACCGCTGTAGGCAGACGACCGATTCTTTTCTTTTCTTTCGGAAAGCGAGTGCGGTGGCCCGTAGGGCCATCCGTACGGCTAAACGTGAATGTTGGGCATCTTATGTCTCAACAATTACGTCCGAAACCCCTCTGGCCCAGATCTGGAAGCGTATCCGCAAGATAGCGGGTAAGTTCGTTCCCGATGTTTCACCGGTCCTTCACCTCCATGATACTCTTGTGGCGGACCCGTTGCAGGTCGCTTCCGAACTGGGTTCCCACTTTTCTTCTGTTAGCTCTGGTCTTCATCTTCCCCAATCTTTCCTTCTTCGTAAACCTGTCCTTGAGTCTCGTCCTTTATATTTCTGCACTCATCTTCAGCTTCCCTATAATGATCCTTTCTCTCTCTCTGAACTTCGTTCTGCCCTGGCCCTCTGCGGTTCTACGGCGGCGGGCTCCGATGGTATTCATTATGAGATGCTTCGCCATCTCCCTCCGAGCACGTCTCAGTATTTACTGAGTCTGTATAATCGGATCAGGGAGTCGTCGTCAGTCCCTGAGGACTGGCTCGATGCCGTTGTCCTCCCTGTTCGCAAACCGGGGTCTCTGGGTACTTCCCCTAAGGACTTTCGCCCTATTGCTCTCACAAGTTGTGTCTGCAAACTCTTTGAACGTATGGTTAACGTTCGTCTGATGTGGTTCCTGGAACACCATCACCTCCTCTCCCCTTCTCAATTTGGTTTCCGCAAGTGCCGCAGCACGACAGATGTCCTGGTGAACTTGGAGGTCTATATTCGTACTGCTTTTGCTGCGAAGACCTCCATTGTTGCCGTCCTTTTTGACCTAGAAAAGGCTTACGACACCACTTGGCGTTATCATATCCTATCTCAACTTCATTCTTTTGGCCTTCGTGGTCATCTCCCTCTCTTTCTCCGCAGCTTCCTCTCTCGTCGTTCCTTTCGGGTGCGCCTTGGTACCGCTCTCTCTCCCTCTTTTCAGCAATTCGAAGGTGTGCCCCAGGGTAGTGTTCTGAGCACTACTCTTTTTCTGGTTGCCCTCAATGGTCTTCTTTCCTCTCTTCCTTCTGGTGTCTTCTCCGCTCTCTATGTCGATGATCTTACCCTTTGTTGTCAGGGTGATGATTCGCCTTTCCTTCAACGCCGGCTTCAACTTGCCATTGATGCCGTGTCGTCTTGGGCCACAGGTCATGGCTTCAAGTTCTCTACTTCTAAGACTTGTGCCATGACTTTTACGCGGAAACGGGTTGTTCTTCGTCCCTCTTTGTCACTTTATGGTCATCCCCTTGAATACAAAGATTCCGCAAAGCTTTTGGGGTTATTCCTTGACACTCGTTTGTCTTGGTCTCCCCATATCTCTTACCTCCGTGTTGAGTGCTCTAAGGCCCTTACCCTCCTTCGGGTCCCGTCCCATACTTCTTGGGGGGCAGATAGGCGCACTCTCCTTGCTTTACATTCCTCTCTCGTCCTGTCTAAGCTCGATTATGGTTGCCCTGCTTACTCGTCTGCTTCTCCTTCTACTCTTCGCCGTCTTGATGCTTTGCACCATACTGGGTTGCGTCTCAGTTCTGGTGCCTTTCGTTCGACTCCCATCCTTAGCTTGTATGTTGACACTGGCTTCCTGTCTCTCCAGGACCGCCGTGATCGCTACTGTCTTCGCTATCTTGCGCGGTCCTTGCAACATCCTTCCTCTCGCCTCTGTCGTGCTTTAACTTTTACCCCTCCTGCGGTTCCTGTTCCTCTTCACCACCTCCCTCTTTCTGTCCGGTTATCTCGCCTACAGGATTCTCTTTCCGTTCGTATTTCTGATGTTTCTCCTCGTGTTGTTCCTTCTTTGCCCCCGTGGAGGGTCCCTCTTCCGCGGTTTTGTACATCCTTGACCCGTATCACTAAAGCTTTTACCCCTCCTACGGTTCTAAAACGCCTTTTCCTCGAGCACTTTTCTTCTCACTCCCGCTCCGTTTCTGTCTTCACCGATGGGTCTAAGTCAGCGGACGGTGTTGGCTACTCTGTTGTTTTACCTGATCGCACTTATATGTGTCGCTTGCCTCCGGAGACTAGCATCTTTACAGCGGAACTTTATGCTATTCTCTATGCTCTTCGTCTCCTGCTTTCTCGTTGTCAGTCTTCCTTTGTGGTTGTTGTTGACTCTCGTAGTGCCCTCATGGCTCTCGGGTCCTTTAATCCGGTTCATCCAGTAGTTGTCGAGATCCAGCATTGGCTGTTTCTCGTTCACAGTAAATTTAAGTCGGTTGAGTTTTGTTGGGTTCCCAGCCATATTGGTGTGTCTTTAAATGAGCGTGCGGATGCTGCTGCCAAGGAAGCTGTCCGCTCTTGTCCCATCTCTCGCAAAGGCATTCCGTATTCCGACTTTTACCCGGTTATCCATTCCTCAGTCCTTACCCGTTGGCAGGCTTCTTGGTTGTCTGTTACTGGTAACAAGCTACGTGCTCTTAAATGTTGTGTTTCCTCGTGGCCGTCCTCCTTCCACCGTAACCGGCGGTGGGAAACAGCTCTGGCGAGGTTGCGTATTGGCCATACTCGCTTAACCCATGGTCACTTGATGGAGCGCCGCCCTGCTCCTTATTGTCCTAGTTGCATTGTCCCTCTTACGGTCGTGCATGTCCTTCTTGAATGTCCTGACTTCCAGGACGAGCGTGTGTCTTGCTTTCCGACCGCCCCTCGCGGTCACCTGTCCCTCGATAGCATTCTTGGTGACTCGGATACTTTTGATATCGTTCGCCTTATGCGTTTTTGTTCTCGTATTGGCATCCTTGGTGATATTTAGCGCCCTCTGATTATTTTGCGTACTTGATGGTGCTACATAGCCTTCCCGGTTTGGTGCCTTCTTTTGATAATTACTTACTTACTTCATTTACTATCCATGGTGATATTCCATTTGGGCCGATAGCCTTTGTCAATTCCAACTCAATCTAAGCTTCCTTACATCTCCACTGATGCTCCTAAACTTCTCCAGTGGTGTTTGGTTAACTATTTCTTCTCTTATCTCTGAAACTTCTCCTTGCTCTAATGTGAAGACCTCCTGAAATTTCTTATTGAGTTCCTCACACACTTTCTTGTCGTTTGTAGTGAATCTGCCTGTCCCTATCCTCAGTTTAATTACCTATTCCTTCAGTGTTGTATTTCTCCTAATGTGGCGTTGCAGCAATTTAGGTTGAGTCTTTGCCTTGCTTGCTGTGTCGTTTTCGTATTGCCCTTCTGCCTCTCTTCTCACCCTGACGTATTCATTCCTGGCA
>NC_091165.1:9794739-9799739 GCF_040958095.1 Procambarus clarkii
CATAGGAATTTATTCATCTCCTCATAGTTTCCCTTTCGGTACGCCAGCCCTTTGTTTTCCAGTTCTTTTTGGGGGGAGATAATTCCTAGCTCAAACAGGTATGTGGTATGTGTGTTTGTGTGTGTGTGTACTCACCTATTTGTGATTGCGGGGGTTGAGCTCTGGCTCTTTGCTCCCGCCTCTCAACCGTCAATCAACAGGTATACAGGTTCCTGAGCCTACTGGGCTCTATCATATCTACACTTGAAAATGTGTATGGAGTCAGCCTCCACCACATCACTTCCTAATGCATTCCATTTGTCAACCACTCTGATACTAAAAAAAATCTTTCTAATATCTCAGTTTCATTTGGTCACTCAATTTCCACCTGTATCCCCTAGTGCTTGTGCCTCTTGTGTTAAATAGCCTGTCTTTATCTACCCTGTCAATTCCTCTGAGAATCTTGTACGTGGTCATCATGTCCCCCCTTACTCTTCTGTTTTCTAGCGACGTGAGGTTTAATTTCCGTAGTCTCTTCTCGTAATTCATACCTCTCAGCCCGGGTACTAGTCTGGTGGCAAAGCTTTGAACCTTTTCCAGTTTAGTCTTATGCTTGACTAGATATGGACTCCATGCTGGGGCTTCATACTCCAGGATTGGCCTGACATAGGTGGTGTACAAAGTTCTGAATGATTCCTTACACAAGTGTCTAGATGCCGTTCTTATGTTAGCCAACCTGGCATATGCTGCTGATATTATCCTCTTGATATTGGCTTCAGGAGACAGGTCTGGCGTGATATCAACCCCCAGGTCTTTCTCTCTCTCTGACTCTTGAAAAATTTCATCTCCCAAATGATACCTTGTAACTGGCCTCCTGCTCTCTACACCAATCTTCATTACATTACATTTGCTTAGGTTAAACTCTTACAACCATTTGTTTAACCATTCCTTCAGTTTGTCTAGGACTTCTTGACGCCTAAAACAGTCCTCCTCTGTCTTAATCCTTCCTATAATTTTGGCATCGTCAGCAAACATTGAGAGGAATGAGTCTATAGCCTCCGGGAGATCATTTACGCATATCAGAAACAGGATAGGACCGAGTACAGAGCCCTGTGGGTCTCAACTGGTGACTTCACGCCAATCTGAGGTCTCACCCCTCACTGTAACGATTTACTTCCTATTGCTTAGGTACTCCCTTATCCACTGGAGCACTTTACTAGTTACTCCTGCCTGTCACTCCAGCTTATATCCAAGCCTCTTATGGGGTACTGTGTCAAAGGGCTTTCCAACAGTCCAAAAAAATGCAGTCCGCCCAGCCTTCTCTTTCTTGCTTATTCTTTGTCACCTGGTCGTAGAATTCTATTGAGCCAGTAAGGCAAGATTTACCCTCCCTGAACCCATGTTGGCGGTTTGTCAAGAAGTCCCTTCTCTCCAGGTGTGTTACTAGATTTTTTTCACGATCTTCTCTTTCACCTTGCATGGTATACAAGTTAAGGACACTGGCTTGTAGTTCAGTGCCTCTTGTCTGTCACCCTTTTTTTGTATATTGGGACCACATTAGCCATCTTCCATATTTCTGGTAGGTCTCCCGTGTCCAGTGACCTACTATACACTGTGGAGTGGCAAGCAGAGTACCTCTGCACTCTCTTTCAATACACATGGTGAGATCCCGTCTGGACCAGCAGATTTTCTCACATCCAGGTCCAACAGGTGTCTTTTAAACTCATCTCTCATAATCTCGAACCCTTCCAAGGCCGCTTGGTTTACTGCCCCCTCTCCTAGGGGGCAGTAAACTCACCTTGTTCTATTGCGAAGACCTCCTGGAACCTCTTGTTGAATTTTCCACACATCTCTTTGTCATTCTCTGTATACCTGTCCTCGCCTGTTCTAAGTTTCATTACCTGTTCTTTCACTGTTGTTTTCCTCCTGATATGACTCTGGAGTAGCTTTGGTTAGGTCTTGGCTTTACTTGCTATATCATTTTCATAGTTTTTCTCTGCTGCCCTTCTCACACTAACATACTCATTCCTGGTTCTCTGGTATCTCTCTCTGTTTTCTGGTGTTCTGTTATTTCGGAAGTTCCTCCACGCCCTTTTGTTCAATTCCTTTGCTTCCATGCATGCCCTGTTAAACCATGGATTCTTCTTTTTTTTCTCGGATTTTTCCTTTTGGGCCGGAATGAATCTGTTTACTGCCTCCTAACACTTATGGGTGACATAGTCCATCATGTCTTGTACAGACTTCGCTCTGAGGTCTGTGTCCCATGGTATATTCCTTAGGAAACTTCTCATCCCCCTCATAATTCTCCTTTCAGTATGCCAGCCTTTTGTTTCTTAGTTCTTTTTTGGGGGAGATAAAGTCCTAGCTCTACCAAGTACTCAAAGATCAAAGAAAGAAAGAATGAGTGATCACTGTGATCACTCATTCCCAAAGGTGCTTCCATCTTAACTTTCCTTATATCCCACTCATTGAGGGTAAATATCAGATCAAGCAGAGCTGGTTCATCTTCCCCTCTTATTCTTGTCGTCCCTTGATGTGTTGGCTTAGAAAGTTTCTTGTTGCCACGTCCAGCAACTTAGCTCTCCATGTATCTAGTCTTCCATGTGGGTCTCCGTTCTCCCAATCTATTTTCAGACGGTTGAAGTTCCACATAATTACTAGTATAGATCCATTCCAACTAGTGAGAGATGCTGCTCTCTGTATTATGTTGATGGTGGCCATGTTGTTTCTATCATATTCCTGTCTGGGTCTTCTGTCATTTGGTGGTGAGTTATATATGACTGTGACTATAATTTTTTGTCCTCCAGTTGCTATGGTATCTGTTATGTAATCACTGAAACCTTCACAGCCCTGAAAACCATCTCAAAATCCCAGCCTTTTCTTACCAGCAGAGCTACACCACCACCTCCTCTTCCTTCTCTCTCTTTCCTCACAACACAGCAGTCCTGTGGAAACACTGCATTTGTTATGGCTTTCGTTAGCTTTGTTTCTGTGAGTGCTATTATGTCTGGGAAATTGGAGAAGTACCCATTCTCCAATT
The DNA here is from genome assembly GCF_040958095.1 of Procambarus clarkii. Taxonomy (NCBI): domain Eukaryota; kingdom Metazoa; phylum Arthropoda; class Malacostraca; order Decapoda; family Cambaridae; genus Procambarus; species Procambarus clarkii. Next base: position 9,797,759 of record NC_091165.1, read on the forward strand.
TCATTTGTTTTATTTATAATCCCATCTATGTTAGTGTACATTGCCTAAAGACTCATTTTCTTTTGTCCCTTCTCATGTTCCCCTCTTGGTGAACGTTCTGCTGATGGGGAAAGCTGTTCCATGGGTGTGAGGATTTGTGGGGAAGATAATGGGGTCTCAGAGGATACTGGAGTGAGGGATGGGGGGTCAAGTGAAGGGGGGACAGGGAGGGTATGGGATGAAGGGGGAGGGAGGACAGTGGGGAAAAGGGTGTGTGTGTGTGTGTGTGTGTGTGTGTGTGTGTGTGTGTGTGTGTGTGTGTGTGTGTGTGTGTGTGTGTGTGTGTGTGTGTGTGTGTGTGTGTGTGTGTGTGTGTGTGTGTGTGTGTGTATGTGTGTGTGTGTGTGTGTGTGTGTGTACTCACCTATTTGTGCTTGCGGGGGTTGAGCCTTGGCTCTTTGGTCCCGCCTCTCAACTGTCAATCAATTGGTGTACAGATTCCTGAGCCTACTGGGCTCCATCATATCTACATTTGAAACTATGTATGGAGTCAGCCTCCACCACATCACTGCCTAATGCATTCCATCCGTTAACTACTCTGACACTGAAAAAGTTCCTTCTAACGTCTCTGTGGCTCATGTGGGTACTCAGTTTCCACCTGTGTCCCCTTGTTCGCATCCCACCAGTGTTGAATAGTTTATCCTTGTTTATCCGGTCGATTCCTCTGAGGATTTTGTAGGTTGTGATCATGTCTCCCCTTACTCTTCTGTCTTCCAGTGTCGTAAGGTGCATTTCCCGCAGCCTTTCTTCGTAACTCATGCCTCTTAGTTCTGGGACTAGTCTAGTGGCATACCTTTGGACTTTTTCCAGCTTCGTCTTGTGATTCTGAATGATTCCTTACACAGGTTCCTGAACGCTGTTCTGATGTTAGCCAGCCTCGCATATGAAGCAGATGTTATTCTTTTTATGTGGGCTTCAGGAGACAGGTTTGGTGTGATATCAACTCCTAGATCTTTCTCTCTGTCCGTTTCATTAAGTACTTCATCTCCTATTCTGTATCCTGTGTCTGGCCTCCTGTTTCCACTGCCTAGTTTCATTACTTTGCATTTACTCGGGTTGAACTTCAACAGCCATTTGTTGGACCATTCACTCAGTCTATCTAGGTCATCTTGTAGCCTCCTACTATCGTCCTCAGTTTCAATCCTCCTCATTATTTTTGCATCATCGGCAAACATTGAGAGAAACGATTCTATACCCTCTGGGAGATCATTTAAATATATCAGAAACAGTATAGGTCCAAGGACTGACCCCTGCGGGACTCCACTCGTAACGTCTCGCCAATCTGAGACCTCACCCCTCACACTGACTCGTTGTCTCCTGTTGCTTAGGTACTCCTGTACCCAACGAAGTACCTTCCCTTTCACTCCAGCCTGCATCTCCAGCTTTTTCACTAGCCTCTTGTGTGGCACTGTATCAAAGGCTTTCTGACAATCCAAAAATATGCAGTCTGCCCACCCTTCTCTTTCTTGCCTTATTTTTGTTGCCTGGTCGTAGAATTCAAGTAACCCTGTGAGGCAGGACCTGCCATCCCTGAATCCATGTTGGTGCTGTGTTACAAAGTTCTTTCGCTCCAGGTGCTCCACTAGCTTTCTTCGCACAATCTTCTCCATCAGCTTGCATGGTATGCAGGTTAGGGACACTGGCCTGTAATTCAGTGCCTCCTGTCTATCCCCTTTCTTGTATATCGAGACTACGTTAGCTGCTTTCCAAATTTCTGGGAGTTCCCCTGTTGCCAGAGATTTGTTATACACTATGGAAAGTAGTAGGCACAGTTCTTCTGCTCCTTCCTTTAGTATCGAAGGGGAGATTCCATCTGGGCCTATAGCCTTTGTCACATCCAACTCTAGTAAACACTTCCTTACTTCCCCGCTGGTATTCTCAAACTCTTCCACTGGTTCCTGGTTAGCTATTCCCTCTCTTATCTCTGGGATTTCTCCTTGCT
>NC_091165.1:9807239-9842239 GCF_040958095.1 Procambarus clarkii
ATGACCGAAAAAGTAAGATTAATAATTCTAACACGAATTTTCTCAATCTTTCGTACATTACGCTTCACTGTTGGAGGTAAATAAAAAATCACTTCTCCAAAATTCATTTTTATTTCTAGTCTGACGCGACACCGGGCGCGTTTCGTAAAACTTATTACATTTTCAAAGACTTCACAAATACACAACTGATTAGAACTTACGTCTCTCTGATATTATATCTACATTTGAGTGAGGTGGGAAGGGTGATGTGGCATTAACACAAGACAGAACAGGAGGGGATATTAATAGGGTATTAAAAGTATCAACACAAGACAGAACAGAAACAATGGGTATTGAATAGAAGTCCTAGTAAACAACTAGGACCAGAGAAATCCTAGTAAACAACACAGAAATCATCGATAGATACAGCGATAGCAGGCGGCTTGACGTTTGCGAGGCACTACACATCAAGAAGTCAACACCAGCAATCAACAGCCAATTATTGCACAACTATATTCTACCCACCTCAAGACTCCGCTCCATTATAGAAGCATCAAGAAATATGGACCAATAGGCTTTCTACAAACACTTCTATTCAATACCCATTGTTTCTGTTCTGTCTTGTGTTGATACTTTTAATACCCTATTAATATCCCCCTCCTGTTCTGTCTTGTGTTAATGCCACATCACCCTTCCCACCTCACTCAAATGTAGATATAATATCAGAGAGACGTAAGTTCTAATCAGTGGTGTATTTGTGAAGTCTTTGAAAATGTAATAAGTTTTACGAAACGCGCCTGTGTCGCGTCAGACTAGAAATAAAAATGAATTTTGGAGAAGTGATTTTTTATTTACCTCCAACAGTGAAGCGTAATGTACGAAAGATTGAGAAAATTCGTGTTAGAATTATTAATCTTACTTTTTCGGTCATATTTAATAATATATGTCTACAGGAAAGACTGCTACCAAAATATACTAATATATATATATATATATATATATATATATATATATATATATATATATATATATATATATATATATATATATATGTCGTACCTAGTAGCCAGAACGCACTTCTCAGCCTACTATGCAAGGCCCAATTTGCCTAATAAGCCAAGTTTTCATGAATTAATTGTTTTTCAAATACCTAACCTACCTAACCTAACCTAACCTAACTTTTTCGGCTACCTAACCTAACCTAACCTATAAAGATAGGTTAGGTTAGGTTAGGTAGGGTTGGATAGGTTCGGTCATATATCTACGTTAATTTTAACTCCAATAACAAAAAATTGACCTCATACATAATGAAATGGGTAGCTTTATCATTTCATGAGAAAAAAATTAGAGAAAACATATTATTTCAGGAAAACTTGGCTTATTAGCCAAATCGGGCCCTGCATAGTAGGCCGAGAAGTGCATTCTGGCTACTAGGTACGACATATGTATATATATATATATATATATATATATATATATATATATATATATATATATATATATATATATATATATATATATATATATATCGTACCTAGTAGCCAGAATGCACTTCTCGGCCTACTATGCAAGGCCCGATTTGCCTAATAAGCCTAGTTTTCCTGAATTAATATATTTTCTCAATTATTTTTCTTATGAAATGATAAAGTTACCCATTTCATTATGTATGAGGTCAATTTTTTTTTATTGGAGTTGAAATTAACGTTTGCTTCTTGTGCCTAAAATTTGCTTCTTGTGCCTAAAATTTAGACATTTATGCTTAAAATTGTTTCTGTGTCTTCAACACCTATGAGGCCATTGTTCTCAAGATCTCGTTCCTAGACTCATATCGTCGACAACCAGAAGCTAACAACCAAGTCCATCGGCCATCGAAGATTCTGGCACACAGTTACTAACAGCATTGTAACATGGCACTAAAGAGAGTTTATTTTTAATGTCTACAAATACTCTAATATTAGCATATTTTGGTAGCAGTCTTTCTTGTAAACATGTGTTGTTGAATATGACCGAGAAGGTAAGATTAATAATTCTAACACGAATTTTCTTCGATTGAAAATTGGGAACAATTGGGAACAGAAAATTGTTGACATCAAGTGATCTGTTGTTTCCATCACTGAAATATAAGAAAAACTGTTAAAAAATTAAATGAAAATATAAAAAAGTAAAAAAATAAACTATACTCACAAAATGAACGGTATGGTAAACAACACAGCTCAATTCCAACGCAATTCACACAAAATAATTAAATCAAAATGAAAAATCTATGAAAATTAAATCTATGAAAAATTAAATCTATGAAAATTCAATTTATCAGTGCAATCAGAAATATTAAAATGGAATTGTAGCATATTTAGTATAGCATGTATGTTGCTCTTACGTACAACAGATGGCGCTGTTTTTCAAGAAACGCATAGTTTTGCCTGTAACAGGTGTGGCATCTATTCTCATACTTACGAAATGAACGGTATGGCAAATGACACAGTTCAATTCCAACATAAAAATGTCACACAAAATAATTAAATAAAAAATTAAATAAATCGAATTCTAAGAAAATAAAATTTATCAATGCAATCGGAAACATTGAAATGGAATTCGTGACATAGCGTGCATGTTGATATTATATGCAACAGATAGCGCTGTTTTTCAAAAACGCATATTTTTACATGTCACAAGGATGGCATCTACATAGTAGGTATATAAAAAGATGTGCATATTCGAATGGAACGTTGTGTCAGAATTTCAAAGCAATCGGTGAAGAACTTTGGGAGATTACAGCGTGTATTGCTCTTACATCCAACAGATGGCGATGTTTAAAAAAAAACATGTTTTCTCCGGTCACATGTAAGGCATGTATATAGTAGGTATATAGAAACACCTGCTCGGGTGCGATTGGAACATTGTGTAAAAATTTCAAAGCAATCGGTGAAGAACTTTAGGAGATTATCGATTTTGAACAAACGAAAATTTCCATTTTTATTTATATAGATTACAAATATATTTATTTCAATATGTCATATACACCCTGGTTTATCCATTTGAATAGTATGTTGGTGGGTTTTTAATAATGTTTTGAACTTGCTTGAATAATATGGTTACCTTGCTGATTGATATGCATTAATATAAATTAACAGTATAAATAATTAACATTACTTGGGGTGAATGAGCTGTGTATTTATTGTATATGTTTTGCATGTGTATTTGTGGAATTGTGTAGTTGTGTATTTAATGATTATGCGCTAGTTATGCATTGTTCATATTTGGACAGATGAGTATTGATTATATTTTGAGCAAGTTGTGTATTAATTGTGCATATGTTGTAATTATATGTGTGTGAATTGTGTATTTGTGTAAGTTCTGTACATGCAATCTGAAAAAAATAGATCTTAATGTGAAAGTGTATTTTGGTTTATGAGACAATGTGTGGGTATTTTGTGAAAAATATGTTTGTGAAATTGTGTAATTTTAGTGAAAGCGCATTTTGATTGTCTAAATGTATAAGCAATTTGATATATTTGTGCAAATACAATACTTTGGGTAAATGTCATACTTTGAGTATACGTGCAATATTTGTGTAAATGGTATATTTTTGTGTGTAACTGACATATTTTTTATGTAAATGACATATTTGTCTCTAAATGACATATTTTATGCATAAATGGCATATTTGGTGTGTAAATGCTGTATTTTCTGTGTATGGCATATTACATATAATTAATGGAGAAATGGTAGCATAAACTAGGCTATAAGAATGTATGGGTTGTGAAGTGTGTGTAGGTATGTATGCTTGTATTTGTGACTGTTGGTTTAGAAACGAGTTAGCTAATTTGCGTAGCAAAATTAGGATTTTTGAGGTGTAGAAATGATTAGCCTATGAATATAGTGGCTAGCATCCAGCTGAGATGCTAGATGGATGAATTGCAGCGCGACATTTGGATAGCTATTTGATGGATGTGAGGACAGTTGACTAGCCAATGAACACAGCTACTAATCCGCTGAGATGTCAGATGTACGGTAAGGACTTGCTGATTATAGAACAATATCTAGCTATAAGGTGTCATAATTGATGTTGTGTATAAAACTAGAGTGAGAGCTATTTATTAAAACTAATATTGTAAACTAATATTGGAAGTGGAGTCCCTTGATTGTTTTTAACGTAGGTTGGACATATATATGAATGAGATTGGGTGGATATATATAGAAGCAGCCTCGTATGGGCTAATAGGCCTTCTGCAGTTACCTTTTTTCTTATGTTCAGCTTACTTACTATGCTGCTAGATGTACGAATCTGCTGAAATTGCGGTACGACATTTGGGTTGCTGTTATTGTTTTGCACTTATTACTGAATAATGATTATAGTTGTGGATGACTAAAATATATATTCTTTAACCTCTGATTAGGTTAGGTGGGGATGGATACTCTAGTCATTTTGAATAATAACATTAACTAGACTACATATGCAAGTACCATGCCAAAGGCCGCATTGGCCATCTTATGACGTCACACCCAGTTTGAAAAGGAAGGTCGCAGTGGAGCCTTAACACCTATTTGCTACAAGGCAGCTTTTTGTGACATCGCTAAACTACAACAGGGGTCTGTAGAATGTATTTGTTTGTTTATTTGTTTAGGTCAGGTTAGTTTGGTAGGGCTGATGAATTAAATAACAGAAAAATATGAGCAATGATACAATGAGCCATATATGAGTAGATGCAAGACATCATGACACAGCCCGTGATGTCACTTGCAGAGAACAGTATAGAGATTGAGGAATGTGCTAATGAGAGGCGGGGGTCCTTCCTTGGAACCGCTTGTAAAGTTGTGTTTCAAAGCAACGTACCCCATTGACGGATTACACCGCACTGGAGATGATGACGTCAGAAAGAAAATAACTGCAGAAAGCCTATTTCAAAACATGTGAGGCCGCTGTACTCAATGCAGTTCATATATATGTACATTGAATGAGTATTTTGATTTGTTATATGCTACAGTAAGGTAGGACTAGCAGTAAAGGAGGAATTAAATAAAAATGTCTGAATGTTGGTGTAGCCTGCCTTGAAAAATTATTGCATTACTACTGAATCCCCTGTTCAAGTCACCATGTCTGGGGAGAGGGAGACTGTTTCATACAAAATGGGTGATAGTGGATTTTTATTTATATTCACCCTATGCTCGATAAGTAATCCTTGAAGGAAGATTGACAAAGCTTAAATTACATTCTCTAGAAAGGCAAAGAAATAGGGGATGACATGATAGAGGCGTGAGAGAATTGACATGACAAAGGGGGATATTAATAACCAATTAAACGTATCAACCCGAGACAACATGAAACAATGGGCATAAATTGGAGAAGTTTAAAATTTAGGAAAAAGACCTGAGTAAATACTGGTTTAGTAGCATATGTGAACGCTTAGATACATGTTAGTTCACGCTCTGTGTTGTCCCCCCTTGTTTCCTACAAAATGGATTTCATTTATTCCTATACTCAATAAACGATCCTTGGCCGAAAACTAAATATTAAGCTTCTAGATAAGTAAGGGGAATAAATAGGACCTTCTGAATATTAATGGAGTTACATTATTGATGTGTATAAATGGAGAAAAATGGGATATTGATTTGGGAATAGACCTACTGAAATTCATCTAATAGCGACAGTTGGTGTACTGGTTAACATAGATTGCGAGTAAATAGAAGATTTAATATAGAAGAGGGATGACGTTATTATACATTCGGTTTCAGGGTCACTGGGGCAACGCAAAACACACGACTCATAGACCAGCTTTATAATCCCCTTGAGTGAAATGCTAAGACCAGGAGACGAACAATCCCTCGGCCAAGTAACGAATCACCCCTGTTCCGTAGACCGGCTTTTTAATCCCCGTGAATGAAATGGCTGGATCCCGAAGGCCAGCAATCGTTCGCTGGGGTAACGAAGCACCCATGCTCCGTAAACCGGCTTGGGAAAAAATTCGAAAACACCCCTGCTCCACAGACCGACTTTTTAATCCCTCTGAATAAAATGGCTGGACTCAGAAGGCCTGCAATCCCTCGCTAGGGTAACGAATCACCCATGCTTCGTAGACCAGCTTTTTAATCCCCTTGTGCGAAATGGCTGGACCTAGAAGGCTAGCAATCTCTCGTTGTGGAAACAAGAAATACACGGGCCATAGGACGACTTTTTAATCCCTTTATACGTGCCTGTGAAGGGTCACTGAGCGGCTAGCTGGTGACGTCATTGACCATTAGCTCTGTCTGTGCAAGGGTCAGCGGGGTAACGAAAAATACTCGACACGTAGAGGCGCCGTCGAAAAAAGCAAAACGGCGCCTCTATGTGTCGTTTCCCACTACTTGGGTGAAGCTGGGTGTGGGTGTTAGCTGGGCGTGGGTGATAGCTGGGTGTGGGTGTTAGCTGGGTGTGGGTGTTAGCTGGGTGTGGGTGTTAGCTGGGTGTGGGTGTTAGCTGGGTGTGGGTGTTAGCTGGGTGTGGGTGTTAGCTGGGTGTGGGTGTAGCTGGGTGTGGGTGTTAGCTGGGTGTGGGTGTTAGCTGGGTGTGGGTGTAGCTGGGTGTGGGTGTTAGCTGGGTGTGGGTGTAGCTGGGTGTGGGTGTTAGCTGGGTGTGGGTGTAGCTGGGTGTGGGTGTTAGCTGGGTGTGGGTGTAGCTGGGTGTGGGTGTTAGCTGGGCGTGTGTGTAGCTGGGTGTGGGTGTAGCTAGGTGTGGGAGTAGCTGGGTGTAGGTGTAGCTGGGTGTGGGACGAGCTGGGTGTGGGACGAGCTGGGTGGGGGTGCAGCTGGGTGTAGGAGTAGCTAGGTGTGGGAGTAGCTGGGTGTAGGTGTAGCTGGGTGTGGGACGAGCTGGGTGTGGGTGTAGCTAGGTGCGAGTGTAGCTGGGTGTGGGTGTTGCTGCGTGTGGGTGTAGCTAGGTGCGAGTGTAGCTAGGTGTGGGTGTTGCTGGGTGTGGATGGAGAGGGAGGGGTAAGAGAAGGGGGATAAGTGAGGAAGGGGAATAGGAGGGGGTAAGAGAATGGGGGTGAGAGAAGGGGGGGGAGGAGAGGGGGAAGAGGGGAAGGGGGAAGAGGATGAGGAGGATGGGGAAGAGGAGGGGGGAGAGAGGAGTGGTAGGAAAAGGGGAAGAGGAGGAGGAGGGGTAAGAAAAGGGGGGTTAAGGAGGGGGAGGGGTAAGAGAAAGGGGGTTAGGATGGGAAGGGCTAAGAGAATGAGGGATGAGGAGGAGGGGAAGAGGAGGCAGAAAAAGGGGAGGGGTAATGGAAGGGGGAAGGGGAAGAGGGGAGGAGTAAGAGAAGGAGAATGAGGATGGGGAGGAAGGAGAAGAGGAGGGACAGAGGGGAGGGGTACGAGAAGGGGGATGAGGAGGAAGAGGGGAGGGAAAAGAGAAGGTGATGAGGAGGAAGGGAAAAAGGAGTTGGAGAGGGGAGGGGTTGAAGAAGGGGAATGAGTAGGGGTAAGAGAATGGGAAAGAGAAGGGGGGAAGGGGTAAGAGAAGGGGGGATGAAGAGGGGGAGGGGTAAGAGAAGGGGGGAAGGGGTAAGAGAACAGGGGATGAAGAGGGGGAGGGGGTAAGAGAAGGGGGGATGAAGAGGGGGAGGGGTAAGAGAAGGGGGGATGTGAAGGAACGGAAAGGGGAAGAGGGGAGGGTTAAGAGAAGGGGGGATGAGGAGGAAGGGGAAAAGGATCAGGGAGGAATTAGAGAAGGGGAGTGAGTATGAAAGGGAAGAGAAGGGGAGAGGCGGGGGGTTAGAGAAGGCGAATGAGGAGGAGGAAGAGAAAGAGGAGGGGGGAAGAAGAGGGGAGGGGAGGGAGTGTAACGGGATCTGTGTGACGGTTGGGTATGTACACTGTAAGCCTACATGAGTTCCCATGACGTGTTAGCTAGGGCCCTCCTTACCCTCCTCCTGTCGGAAAATCCGACACCACTTAATATTATTACATACAGGCAGATAATATTGCTGCCATTGTACAAACAAGTTACCCCATAAAAAATGTAGCTTGTAGTGGAATTTGCCGTCAATAGAAAACGGGATATCATTGCCACATACTATTATAAATTCACCAGCTATTCTGTTGGGAGTTATTCTTAAATACATTAGTCTTTGGACTTTTACCATCATAAAAACATCTCATTTGAATTAACTTAATTATCAGTATCAAAATAAAGTAAATGTGACCCTTCTATCAGTTACTAACATCTCTACAAAGTGAGGGAGGCATCAGTGAGGATGAAGAGGTCAGCCATTGTTGTTAGACCAGAGTCGTGGGGCAAATTCAGCTCCTATAAATTCTCTTGGATGAAGTGTTGTTTGACCAAAGTTTTGCCATCATCAACACGCTGTCAACAAACACAAGGGAGGTGTCTTTCCGAAACCCGTTTATCTAATCATTTTTGGATATTAATGTTAGGTAGATATTGGGCGAACCGGTGAGAACACAAATGATCGACTCAAAAAAGGTAATTAAGCCTTGGTCCTTATGATTCAATATACAGTGTTTTCTCTGATACAGCTGTCATATATTAGGATTCTGGCTTTACAGCTAGCGCCCTTTGACAGGAACAAGAAGAGGAAGCAAGCTTGGTATATCAGTTACCAGGGTGATGGAAGCTAGACTCAGTTGAGGATAATTTGGTGTCTACATCCTAGTTATACCTGGTGGACTAAGCCTGCTGTACAATAAGATAAGGAACCTCCTCAATGTATACTAATATATGTAGTTTAATACTGTAGTTTGATTGGCTGCATATATATAAATGTAATATAACCCCCCCCCCCCCTAATGTGTAAGGATCGATTTGTGAGATTATTGCAGAAATACAGTCCACTTAACATCATACAAATTGCTATCGAAATATATAAATTAACATAAACATAAATTCATGTAAATTAAATATATATAAATCTCACAGGTCGGTACCCACATTATATGGTCCTTTGAACCGGATTATATGGTCATCATCGAGCCGGATGAAGACTATTTGGTCATCTTTGTACCGGATGAACCAGTTAACCAGTGGATTCATTACATACACTGGTACTAGTGCAGTGCGATTTACACAATAACAAGACAAAGCCAGTCAAAGACCGGCGGCGTTGCCTCGAGCTAGCTCACAACCCCCTCAGCTCAGTTCAGCCTTATTCAGTGGTTTCATGGTCAACCACCGATTTGGTGGGTTATTATTCCGTGAAATGACAGCACTTATGTTAAAGCCAGCAAAAATTAGTGGCTGTGTCCTCGCAGGATTGTTCACGGATCTCGTCTTGTTAATTTCGCGAGAGATTATCCACGAATTCTGTGGAGTTAATTTCGCGAGGTCACTAATAATATTTAATATTTCTTGATAATACTAGAAGTTTCATAGAGGCATAGAGGCTATTATCAATAATTGTGTATATTATTTCTCCAAAATTAAGACCTATTTAATATATATTGCACTAGTGTTCTCAGTATAATATTTACCAATTGCCAACCCACAACAGGGTAGGATATTACCATTGACTAGTTGAACTATTTATTGTTCATCCTAGTCCCATTATTACCATAGTCTAGTTGTACTATATTAAACAACCTAGCACCATTAATGAATGGTGCAGACCCTGTTTTGGGTGTAATTGTTACCAGCTCGAGCTGAGTTGTGTATATATAATAATTTACTTATGATCATTACACCTTTGAGTGATTAATTAGTGTCTATACCATCCTAGGGTAATAATCGAGGAGCTAGCCTAAGGGTACTTCCAGCGACACTGGTTTATCACTCAAATCATTAGTGTGTATGATTATATATATATAATGTGTATTAAGTGCTAACCTCTAGTTTTGGTAGGATTATAGCCCAGTGATTGCAGAATTTTACCCTAGGCTACCATCAGTACTTGCTTACAATTTATGAGCTAGTACTATCCAATTAACAAGTCACCATGACTAATCCACAGAAAGCAAAGCGTGCTTTAGTAGCAAGTAAACGTCAACTGACAAGAGATCTCGACCAATATGAACAGTTTTTATATGAGCCTGTAATTTATTATCGTCGGTTGAAAATACCACTGTTACAGATTCAAACCCAATTGCATATATTGAAAGCAATTAGGAAATCTTACCAAAATCAGGTCCACGACGACGACGACATATGTGGGAACCGACCTGTGAGATTTATATTTATTTAATTTATATGAATTTATATTTACGTTAATTTATATACTTCGATAGCAATTTGTATAATGATAAGTGGACTGTATTTCTGCAATAATCTCTTAATCTCACAAATCGATCCTCTACACATTAGGGGGGTTTATTAAATTAATATATATGCAGCCAATCAAACTACAGTAATAGACTACATACATTGAAGAGGTTCCTTATCTTATAGTACAGCAGGTTAGTCCACCAGGTATAACTAGGGTGTAGACACCAAATTATCCTCTTTGAGGTAGCTTCCATCACCCAGTAACTGGTGCACAAAATCTTGCTTCCTCGTCTTGACCTGTCAAAAGTGCGCTAGCTGTGAAGCCAGAATCCTATATATGACAAGCTATATCAGAGAAAACACTATACATGGAACATAAAGACCTGGCTTAATTACCTTTAGTTTGAGGCGATGTCGTGCTCTAACCGGACCACCCTATATAATGACATTAATGGCCAAAAATGAAGATACATGGGTTTCGGAAAGAACACTTAACTTGATTTGTAGACAGCGTGTTGAAAATGGTACACCTTTGGTTTCCATAACACTACGTCCAAGTAAAATTAACAGGAGCCGAATTTGCTCCCGTGTGAGCCTCTGGTCTCGTATAAACAATGGCTGCCCTCCTTCCCCCTGACGCCTGGCTTACATTGTCCAGATTTCAGAAAGTGATAGAAGGGTCACATTTACTCTACTTTAATATCGATAATTAAGTTAATTTATATAAGATGTTTTTATGATGGTAAAGTCCAAAGACTAATGTATTTAAGAATAATTCCCAGCAAAATAGCTGGTGAATTATAATAGTATGTGGTGATGATATCCCGTTTTCTATAGACGGTAATTCCACTACAAGTTACGTTTTCTATGGTTAACTTGTTTATACAACACAGCTATTATCTGTCTGTATGATATATTAAATTGTGTCGGATTTTCCGACAACATAGTAGTTGAAGATGTGGAACCATTCCTGTCTGACCTAGCACAATATGAAGAAGAAACTCAAGCCAGGTTGGAACATTTACATAGGATTATTGAATCAGAACAAATAGCAAGTACATCAAATAAAGTAGATAATGTTATGGATGATCTGGATCTTTTTGAGAATAAATGTCAAGCCAGATTAGATCCTTTAATCAACAAGGATAAAGCTTGACCCAGTAAAGCTTCACCCAATATTATACCACCAGAAATTAAGCAGTTCCCAGACAATTTATCCACAGTCTCTGTGGATTCTGAAAACCCAATACCTGAGGCTACTAAGTTAACATGCCTCCAAACTGAAATTAGAGGTGAAGCTGAACCAGTAGTAGAAAATGTAAATGAAAATAGCGACAACACTAATTTCCCAGTCCAGCTTTCTAGGAATAATGCTGGCAATGAGAAAACTGTCATACATCTAGTACTACAATTGCTGGACTTACCTCAACCTGATCAGACTGCTGACTCATTACAATCCTTCAGCATGGAGTTTGAGTCACTACTAAGAACATTCAGTCTTAAGGTTGATATAACTACTAGTGAATGGATGACCAAAGTAGTCCTTCAACGAAAATTGTCCAGCGATATACTAGATGAATTATATACACATCAACATAACACCATCCTGACAGTACAGGACATCACTGAAGGTTTACATTCCATCATAAACAAACGACGAGCAAATGAGGAAGTTAAAGCCTCATGCAAGCCTTCAGAAATAGAAAATAAGAGTCAATTAAAGGGTAAAACAACTACCCCAAATAAACATCAGTCAATTACACTCACATCAAGTTGCAGAAAATCTGACAATGCAGCAGCATCCTCCAAGCCTGCTGTTACTAGTTCACCCAAACCGGTAACTTCCAAACGTGCAGTAGGCTGGGGGACATGTATGTTCTGCAAAAGGAAACATTCAACATACTGTTGTGCTAATTATCCAACCAGAGACACTCGTATTGAGCGACTCCAGGAATTAGTGAGATGTGCAAGGTGTCTCAAGTCACACAACATAGTCTATTGTGATACCCAATTCAACACCTGCAACAGGTGTAGAAGAGGTAGGCACCATGCAAAAAAATTTAGTAGGGTTACCGATTCATCGGTAACCCTACTAAATATCAGGGCATAACCATGTTAAATTCTGCAGGAGGTAAATTACTCTCAGGCCCAGTGTCAAGCCTGAGGAGACCTATGGCTGCAGATAAATAATACCAGTAGAAATCTAAATTTGTCAGCTGATTATATTTATCCAGTAGCATTATACTAAGGAGATTACAGCTGACTATAGTAACAGAGGTTGATGTTAATATCATTTTAAAGCTGAAGATGAGTTCATGAGGCTTCAGTGGCAAATCAGTGAACAGTAGCCTAAAACAGCTACAAGTCACTGCAACCAATGTCACTGAACCCACTGCAGTCTCAGAACCATTCTTTACTTTAATGATGGGCTATTCAATCCTCTGAATCAATTAACTAAATTAAACCCCAATAAATCTGATGCTGATTTGATACATTTATTATTTAATCAAGATGAATTCCATGGGCCTCAGTGTTTATATATCAGTGACCAGTTACCTGAACAAACTTCAAGTTATATCTAATGTCACTGATCTCACTGCAGTCCCTGAATCATACTTGACTGTAGTACTTGATCACATTCAGTCTTCTGGGTTAAATAATATGTATTTAGGCTTGAATTTTAGCCTTTCAAGAGTTAACAGGGAAATGAAATCGCATTAGACTTCTAACCCCTGCAACTCGAGTACGGGACATCCGTCCTATATGAACAGACACACAAATGTGTGATTACTAACTACTAACATCAAATTAATCTAATAATTCGAAGGAGGAGTATCGGTGTTTGTCTGTTCTAAAGAGGACTTCGACCCGTGAGCAGCCCCCAGGAAATTATGTCGGAAAATCCGACACCATTTAATAATATCATACAGGCAGATAATATTGCTGCATTGTATACACAAGTTAACCCATAGAAAATGTAACTTGTAGTGGAATTTTCCGTCTATACAAAACGGGATATCATTACCACTTACTATTATAAATTCACCACCTATTATGGTGGGAATTATTCTTAAATACATTAGTCTTTGGACTTTACCATCAAAAAAACACCTCATATAAATTAACTTAATTATCAATATTAAAATAGAGTAAATGTGACCCTTCTATCACTTACTGATATCTGGACAAAGTAAGCCAGGCGTCAGGGTGAGGGAGTGGTCAGCCATTGTTGTTTAAGACCACAGAGTCGTGGAGTGAATTATGGCTCCTATAAATTCTCTTGGACGAAGTGTTATGGAAGATCAGAGTAGTGATCTGCCATCATCAACACGCTGTCATCAATCTCAAGGGAAGTGTCTTTCCGAAACCCGTTTATCTTTCATTTATGGCCATTTATGTCAGGTAGATATTGGTGAGCCGGTTAGATCACAAATGATCGACTCAAAAAAGGTAGTTAAGCCTAGGTCTTCATGGTTCAATGTACAGTGTTTTCTCTGATATAGCTGTCATATATTAGGATTCTGGCTTTACAGCTAGCGCCCTTTTGACAGGTCAAGACGAGGAAGCATGCTTTGTGCATCAGTTACCAGGGTGATGGAAGCTACCTCACACGAGGAAAATGTGGTGTCTACACCCTAGTTATACCTGGTGGACTAAGGCCTGCTGTACAAATAAGATAAGGAACCTCTTCAATGTATGTAGTCTAATACTGAAGTTTGATTGGCTGCATATATATAAATTCAATATAAACCCCCCCTAAAGTGTAGTGGATCGATTTGTGAGATTATTGCAGAAATACAGTCCACTTAACATCATACAAATTGCTATCGAAGTATACAAATTAATGTAGATATAAATTCTATATAAATTCATATAAATTAAATAAATACAAATCTCGCAGGTCGGTTCCCACAGCCGTCAAGATGAACAAATAACGGTTTCACACGGTCTTTCCACAAAGTGATAAGTACAAAATATAACTTTCTGACGGGAAGCTGACTCACTGACCACCACACACACACAAAAATAACGGTTTCCCACGGTTTGGTCCACCTACTGATCATTACCACAATATAACATATCAGCACATACAAGTAATGATATAAGCATACAAGAACATACAAGTACTGATATAAGCATACAAGTAATGATATAATACACATACAATTAATGATATAATATATAAGCACATACAAGTAATGATGCATGGAAATAGTAATTATTTTATATATATATACGTATCCAGTAGGGGTACGTAACAATGAGTAGGTGTATCAATTATCAGAGGAAAGATGGGAATTATGAATGAACACTGTGATAGGTTAGATAGCATGTGTGAGTTGTGGTGAGCGTGTGTAAGCGAATGAAAAGTATTTAGTGTCGTTGAAATTGTAAAAGAGGTAGTGTTTGTATACCTCAATAAAATCTAGTGAGCACTATTGTACTACGTAGCAAAAGTATGGGATTTAACTGATCGAAGGAGGATAGTCAAAGAAGTGCTGTTTACCTCGTAACAAGAGAAAAATATTGAACATTACATGAAAACTGGAACGGAGTTATTCACACAAGAGTTGATAATAGGATTTTTTTGTTGAGTGCAGATGAAAAGTAAAAGTTTCTGGGTAAGTAGCCTCGTTTGAAAAACTAAGTCTCTATGTACTTGCATTGGTAACTAAAAGTTTCTGGACATGTAACCTCGTTTGGAAAAAATATGACTTAATTAAGAACTTGCATTGGTAAACTCTGCATATTTGTGATTATTGAAATAAATGAAGAGAGCGAGTTGAGCAAGAGTTAGAGAAAGTGTGTGAAAGATTTTACAAGATTGTGCTTGAGACTGTGATTTGTTTAAGAGATTAAGAAAGAATTGAGAAAGTTTGTGCTTGAGGGTTAATGTGGAAATTGCGTAGAAGTGACTTTATGTTTGAGAAATTTTTTATAAGATTGTACATTTGTATAATGTGAGTGTGTCAGGTTGAGAAAGGGATAAAATGAATGTATTGAGAAAGGGATAAGATGTTAGATTGAGAAAGGGATAGGTTTATGGTAGCATGTGTAAAAAAAAGTTCAATGTTATATCTTTTCTGAGTTTTTTGTGTAGGAGTGTAAGTGCTTATGAAAAAAAAATTGTGTAAGGTCGAAGAGCATGATTGCATGCATTATAAGTGACATTTGCATGTTATTGTGAGAAACACACTATTATAAGTGATACAAATATGTAAATGAGCAAACTAATGAGTGTGATTGTGATTTGTGAAGATATTGAGAAATTTGTGCAATAGTGTAAAGATGATAATCGAGTTATGTTTGTATTTGACTTGACACGAGGCGATATTTAGCTAGTTCGTCTTTTTATGTGTGGAATATGTATAAACAATGATTGTTGTATATCCTTATTGATACTTTTACAGGTACTGATGTATAATAAAAATTTAAGGGGTAGTAGGAGAATAAATGGACGGTAAGTCAGAAGAAATAGTGGATGTGTGTTTTACAAACTGATTCACTAATTGAAGAACACTGGCATATAAAGGAATTAAGAAGTCAGTATGATTGAGATGAGGAGATGTAAAAGAGAATAGTGTCTTGTTGAGTGACTGCTTTCAAACTGGCCCTAGCCTGACACAAAGGCTGTACTACGTGCTGTTAAAGTTCTGCATAGGAACTTATGCATACATGGCAGATTCCATGCATACATGCATACATGGTAAGGCAGTTCTTAAGGTAGGCCTAAAAGAGGAGGACCGAAATTACATCAAGTTCCTATGGATAAAGGATCCTCCTGATTCAAACAGTGAAAGAATTACATCCAAGTTTGCTTCAGTTTTGTTTGGAAAAACTTTTTCACCGCTTCTGCTCCAATCAACCTTAGACACGCATTTGAAGAAGTCCAATAACCAAAATAAAACTGAAACTAGTAAGTGAAAATGGTAAACAACATCTGACTAATTAACAAGAAAAACGGTGGAACCAGAAACCACCAACTTAACAATGAGGGAACTACCTATCTCAAGTCAGCAAACCCTTCGACCCCTTGAGATTATTATTTAGTTCAATATTATTTAAATGGAAGTTGTTAATGCAGGAATGCTGGGAAGATAGGATAGGCTGGGATGATCCACTAACTCCTACCTTGTATGAATAGTGGCAGGGGGCTAGTGAAGGATCTAAGTATCCTAGAGTCTGTCTAGTTCCCTCGAAATTCCACACAACAAAATCAATCAATTAAGCTACATGTGTTTGTGTTCTGTGATGCATTAGGAAGGGTTTACAGCACAGTAGCCTACTTAGTAACTAATGAGCAAGGAAATTTTCTTACATCTAAAGCCAGGGGGTGGCACCCTAAAAGTAACGGTCATTACCATGACTGGAGTTAACTGCCCTACTGCTAGAAGTAAGACTGGCTCATTATCTTACCAAAACCTTAAGTAACATCCACTTTGAAGAAACAGTGGTATGGTAAGATAATGAGGCATTATTACAGTAGGTGAAAACTAATAATAGTAAAACACTCTACGTGAGTGTTTTACGTCTTTCACTGTTTGAATCAGTAGGATCCTTTATCCATAGGAACTTGGTGTAATTTCGGTCCTCCTCTTTTAGGCCTACCTTAAGAACTGCCATACCATGTGAGCAATCACATAAAGGAAATAAGAGAGTTGTTAGCTGATTACAAACTCAGATATGTACCCACAAAAGAGAATCCTGTTGACTAGATACTCTTTGACTGGGGTACTAGATACTCTTACTGCATTAAGAACGTCATCCATCGGATGACGTTCTGTTTTGCGATTTGAATTTGATACTGCTATTTGGCATTCCTCTTCAATGGTCCAGTTGTACAACGCCTGGCCCACATATTGCCCTAGGTCACTGATAGATATTTTCTAATAGATATTTTTGGTCGTGTTCCTGATGGTTCTCCGGGTGGGGTGACGGTGTCAAGCGCCGGCTTGGGCGAGAGGTGCTGGGAGTTGGTGGGTCTTGGTAAGCTCCTGGTGTGCCCTCAGCCGTGGTGGGCGGCCGGCTTTTACTTTGTCGGGGAGCACTGGATGACTTTCGCGTTTTAGCTGGGGTTCGAGTTTGTGGTTTTGCTACCTAGTGTTCTCTATGTGAGCCGGGGCCGGTGCTTGTCACCCTGAGGGACTCCTGGGGCTCCCAGAGTGACATTGCTGGTCGGGGTTTCTTTGTCACGAGGCATATTAGTTTCCAGTGATTGGCGTCACTCGTTTCACGAGTAGGTTTGGCGTTTTACCTTTCCGGACTTCGTGATTAACCCTTCACAGGTATGCCAGGGCGCATCTGGTCCCACGATCGTCGTTGCCCCTAAATCACCAACAACAACACCAACACCGCATTAAGACAACATTACTGACTTCCTCAAGGTCGTCAGACTGTAAAATTACTTCTAAAATCTTGCGTAGTCTGCCAGATGTACGAAGCTCGGGTGTGTCCCTATCCAGGACCTTCACCACTCAATAAGGAACGAGTTGTCCACCTTCGTCCTTTTGAGACCAGTGGTGTAGACTACACAGGAGCCATAACTTTGACAGGCCCTAGGGGACAAAATCCCTGTGAAGGCACTTGCTTACCTGTGCCACTGCATGAGGAATAGTGGCACTGGTAAGTAGGAGGAGGAGTAGTGACACTACACTACACTTAGAAGTGACTCCCGATATAAGTGTGGGATAAATACCAGGGGGAGAGATATAATGAGGACTGGAAAGTAAGAAATGCTACTTTAAAATAAGAATGCAAAATAAAATTATAAAAATCCTTAGTTGGTTTGTACGTCCAGCCAATCCTCTTGTCCTTGATACAGGTAAATGAGCTGTAAACTTCAAGTACAGTTCTAAAGAGTAAACAAGGTTATTAATTGAAGGAACACAATGTACCTGTTGGCATTTAAACGCATTAGCATTGAATTTATACAATGGGTGGAGAAGATCAACACAGTACAATGACTGAATACTGGTTCTCTTCAGGAATCAAAAGATCTGAACACTATAGTCTAGCCAAGCTCTTGACTGCGTAGCAACTAACGGAGATTATGTTTAGTAATTATAGCAACAACTAGGTATATGATACAAGCAAGATATTATATGTAAGCAAATATGAAAAATTAATGATTACTGTGATAGCAATTGATATCGTGATGATTTATACAGATTAATTATATATGCATATGTTTATACATATATTCAGATTAAATTGTAAAGACCAAGATAAATGCTCACTTGATTGTGGGAGTTTCCCCATAAATAACGATTAACAATTTGTATGAACAAGTTAAGGTCATAAAGCATACAATTGGCCAATTTACACTCTGCAAACACATAATAACTTATCCAAATTTAAAACCGATGCCCATCTAACCGTTTGCCAGATTTATGATTTCTCTTGATGATATGAGGCACAGTATTTTGATAATAAGATAGCAGCTTTGCTGTAAAATAGATTCACTTGTAGCGCTTGTTAGGATTAAGAAATAACTGGTAGTGGAGAGCGAACACATGTGCTGTGGGTATACTACTCGTCACTCGTATTTAGATAATTGCAAAAATAATTTGTTCTGATTTATAGTTCAACACCTCCCTGAGTATCTTAGAGAGCTATTTTAGTAACTTATCACTGAGAATTAAAATTAGTTTGTGCGGTAAGATCTAGGAAGGTGGTATATGACTTTTCAGTGTGCAGGGTAAGAAAGGTGGTGATGCAATGATGCACACTCCTTCCATGCATGAAGCCATATATCTGGGGGGATAGCATGGTTCTTATTCTATGGAGGAGACGGTTTAGGACCATTCTCTCGACCAGGGAATCCCCTGCTTGAGCTGTATAATATGAGCTATGTTACTGGGGAGCTTCCTAACTCTTGGACCAACAGTATAATCATTCCAATTCCCAAGCCAAATCAAGAGAATGCTTTCCGCCCAATTTCCCTTACTAGCTGCATTTGCAAAACATTCGAGAGAATGGTCCTAAACCGTCTCCTCCATAGAATAAGAACCATGCTATCTCCCCAGATATATGGCTTCATGCATGGAAGGAGTGTGCATCATTGCATCACCACCTTTCTTACCCTGCACACTGAAAAGTCATATACCACCTTCCTAGATCTTAAGTCTGCCTTTGATATTGCAAATAGACATGTTATCTTGAGTGAGCTTGCAAGAATGAATTTTGGTGGTCGGCTTCTTTGTTGGATCAGGGGTTACTTATCCAACAGGAAGTCATCTGTATTTTTCCAGGGGTATAGGAGTGTAACAAGAGACTTTGAACTAGGTACCCCGCAGGGTGGTGTCCTCAGTCCTACCTTATTTAATATCTTAATACACACGCTGTTAAACTCTATACCGAGCAAACCCAACGTCCACATCATTAGCTATGCTGATGATATAATGATACACACCACTGGGTATGCTAACACGCAGAACACTCTTAACTCTGTATTAGACTCATGTCAGGACCTAGGTTTAGTTATCTCAGCAGAGAAAACAAAGATACTAAATCGGCGCCCACCCAGGCAGGGAGGAGCTGTTCGCAAGATGCAACTGTCTGATGGCTCCCAGCTTGACTATGTAAACAGATTCAAATACCTTGGCCTTGAGGTGCCACTGTATGGTCCTGTTGTATTCAGACTCTGTCGTCAGTTTAAAGAGAGGTTCCGAGCTCTCAAGGCTGTTGCAGGTTATCACTCAGGCTATGGTGCCAATGTCAGAATTGTCAAAATGATGTACTTTGCATACATCAGATCTTTAGTGGATTATGCTGCACCTCTGCTTGTTTTGATGCCTGAAAGAAAGCTTGGAGGGCTTGAAAAATTGCAGAATGAAGCCTTGAGGATAATCCTTGGGTGCCCTCGTACCACAAAGATACTTAATATGAGAAAGGAACTTAATATTCTGAGCGTTGTTGATCGTGGTACTGAAATTAACTGTCAAATTGGTATAAAAATGCTTAGGCTAACTCATCCTAATCCTTGCACAGAAGCCCTCCAGAATTTCTTTATTGAAGATCAGCATTGTTCCAAATGGATAACAAAAACTGGAACTCAACTCAGAATGTATGGGGTTCATGATTTGTACCAAGAGAAACAACAACGGCACTTTCCTGCACCGTGGGAGGTTACACCCTTTCCAGTTTTAATCCCTCCCTTTCCACCCAAGAAGCAAATTAGAGATCAGCCCAAGCTTCGTCTTGAGGCAAAGCTCAACGCCTTAAGCCATATTGATGCTCTGTCCACAGAGCATTCTCTCTCTCAAATTATATACACTGATGGTTCCCTACACCGCACCACGGGTGCAGCTGGAAGTGCAGTTGTCCTGACAATGGGCAATGGCCTATACTTTGAGTGGGGAATCCGTATAAACAACTGGGCCTCTACCCTTCAGACTGAACTATTTGCCTCGCTCCTTGCACTGAAATGTGTACAAGTCTCACAACTTGATACATTAATTGTAAGCGACTCCTTATCATCCTTAAATGCTCTCAACTCTTTAAGGCATAACTGTAACATGCTCGTGCCCGAAGCTAGACACAAATACAACAAAATTATTAAGGATGGTAACAGAGTCCATTTCATGTGGTCACCATTTCATGTTGTCCTCCGAATGCATAATAGAGCTGATAAGTTAGCCAAAGAATCTGCCTTTAAAGGAGCCGTTGAGTGTAACCTTGGATTGTCATCTGAGAGCAGCAGTACACCGAGAACTTCAACAAGATCTTGTAGATCTGAGGCAAAGTGAAATTGACACCAGTAATTCCATCTATCATCATACTATCATGCAAGAGGAGCCACACATCTATGGATCATCCAATAAAATCAGCAGACTTCTAGATGTTACTACTGCTCGGCTTAGACTCGGTTACAAGTATCTCTGGGAATTCTCATTATCTGCTGATGTAGACCTGACCAAATGTAAACTGTGTCAACAAAATTATTCGCACACCCTCCGTCACTATGTGATGGAGCAACCCGTTCTCCCAAATTTAATAAGTCAATATTGACTTATTAAATATGTGCATAGGTGACATACTTAACATAATTGTCGTGACGCTGAACCCCGGTTCATTCCGAACACAGCGATTACACAACACATAACACCTTGCCTCAGCAACCGTTAGTACCACCGTGTACTCCTACACACACCAGACCCTTGAGGCGTACCACTCGGTTTGTACTGGAACACAATGAATGAACATATGGAAGGTATTTAAAGGCCGTCGGGTTTTGTCATTTAATTACAAAGAATAGACTCTGACAAATAATACTATATTAATTAACATACTCTATTAGGTCAATACACTTCCAATACCCATAGACCACTTGACCTCCGCGATCACCACCCACACTCGTAACTTCTGCCTAAGTCCCTAATACGGAATGATTACTACAACGCTCCACACCCGGTTAGTCTTTCATTCAATACTCACATACTGCAGACTTAACTTGGTCACTAAGATCACAACAGGTTCTCGCATAGCGGTCTGCTACACTTCGCTGCTGCCGCAAACGGGGATCCAAAGGACTTGTTAGTTCAACTCCCACAATCAGACTGACTCCAGTCAGCCATGGCCTCAAACATTTCACCACTCCTCTCAAGGAAGATATAATCCGATTAACCTTATCCCTAGAGCGGTAACCTTGATCCTAGAAGCCTGACGAAGAATAATTCCTCTTTCCAGGAATTATTAATTTGGCTAAACAGCTTCGGTCTTAATCCATTGACCTTTCTTAGATATGTGATCCATAGTCTGTCTACTTACATGTACTTCCAATCATCATTCGTTAAGTGTTGTAGTAATGATCCTCTAGCTAATAATTCCTACTAACTTGTGGATTACAACATAATAGTTTCCCTTGAAAAGCTTCATAGAAAACACCGACCTTACCTAACCTACTTAGTATGTTAAGATAAGCATCTTATTGCTTCGTAATTACAATTATTACCTAACCTATACCTATAATAGGTTAAGTAACAAATTGTAATTACGAAGCTATAAGATGCTTATTTTAACATACTAAGTAGGTTAGGTAAGGTCGGTGTTTTCTATGAAGCTTTTCAAGGGAAACTATTATGTTTAGTATGTCATCTATGCACGCAACTAATAAGTCAATATTGACTTATTAAATTTGCGAGAACGGGTTGGATGGAGTGCGAAAAGATACGTGAATTTAAAGTCCCTGAGCCCATTATGTGCCTCTGTAACCCTTTCCACTACCGCCCACAAGATGGGTATGGGGTGCATAATAAATGAACTAAACTAACTAACTAACTAACTCTGGTCCTGTTGAAAGTCTCAAGCATCATCTCGTGATCACTGTGTGCGTAAATCATGTGTTCTCGCCCTGGACGGCGGCTACCACTCTCTCAGTGAGGGTGGCCTTCAATGAATACATATTCATTATTTTTATTATCTAGACAGATTACATAGATAAAAATGAGATTGTAAAAGAATTTTTTATTGGATTTAATGATTATAGGCGGTACTTACAATACAAATTAATTATTTATTTAGGACTTAAAAATAAAGTATGTTACTGTTTCAGAATTATGTTCCAGTGGTATTTTAATTAAGACAGCTTCTTGTCAAACCTCCTAGATACTTGAAGATAGACAAGTAAAGGCATGCAGGCATCCATAGGTCTAATGGCAGACGTGGCGATTGTGGTGATGTCATTTAGGATCCAGATGTATGATTCTAATATAGGAAGGATTCAATAGATGTATGATTCTGATAGGATTCTAATGTAGAATACAGATGTATGATATAGAAATAATTCATTTCTTATATTATTATTTTACTGGTGTGCAGAGACATTCATATAGGTTTTTTGCAGACTTGCTGCCAGTCGATCCTGCTCCACGTTGATGATCTCTGACAATGGATCAAAGTTGTTGGCATGGGAAGTATGCCTGAGAGAGGTCTGGAACCAGTCAGTGGTACGCACTGCCCTGAATCAACGACAGAGCCAGTGGAAATTTATACCACTCCCTCCCCCCCCCCCTCAGAGCACCGTGGCACAAAGGGTTCTCTGAGCAGAAGGTGGTGACAATAACACGCAGTTATAGGAAAACCCTACATCGCCAATAGATCGATTTTCAGTAGCTCCAAACTGTTGTCACGGAAATTGAATCTCTGGTCAATAACCGACCACTGACCTACCTCTTTGAGGATATCTCACAACCTGAGATATAAGTCTGTCTCATCTGATGTATGGAGGATCTCTAGCTCCTCTAGCGTTCCTCACTGACGAGGGACTAAGAGATCCTTCATATGACAGAGAGAACGTCCTGGTTTAGTGTTGCAAACATCAGTCCAGAGGAATTAGTCGGTGGATTGAAGTTTGGACCCGAGAATACCTAACTGTTCCGAGGGAGAATCAATATGAGGCACACAACCCCAATAATAAAATACAACTTCATCCTGACAATGTTGTTAAGGTGGACAATACCTGACCATACTCAGATTGGCCTCTAGGCCATATAGTCTCTGCCTATCCAGACAGCCAAGATGTCTTAAGAATAGTGCAAATAAAGTGCAAAGGCACCACTAGTCTCAAGACTATAAAAAAAATAGTTCTTTTGGAGCTAGCAAGAAATGAAGTCGCGCAGAGACTTCCCATCCCTGCAGCTCCAGTACAGGACATCCGTCATGAACGAACTGTTGCACAACAGTCCCAAATGAAACTTAAACATAATTACAATAATTCAGAATGGGAGCATTGAAGTGTTGGCCAGTCCTAAACTATGGACTCCGACCCATGTTCCAACCCCCACCCCCCAGAATTACATTGGAAAATCCCACATCAAATATAACATTATAATGTAACAGTCATAAAATGCTGTTAATTTGCATTAGTTCGAGTAGCTAATAAATACTTTATTTAGCCCTGAAATAAACGACGTAAAGGTTCCAGCTAATTTATTGTAAAATTCTCCAATCTCAGAACTGGTAACACAATTAACAAACTATCACATTTAATCATACATTCCATAATAATAAGTAATAAAATATGCTAAATAAACCAATTCTCCTAAAATAAAAAATAAACTGTTCATGGACACATCCAGAGTGAGTAGGGAGGAGGGAAGAGCCATCTTAGTTTTTGTTGGTGAAACTTGAGCTGTAACAGAGCGTGCCTCCCTCAACACAGAAAATTACTCCAGCAAGTCCAGAATGTAGAGTGACTCACATTAATCACTAATTGTTGCCAAAACTTGAATCCCATGGAAAGTACAACTTTCGATTTATTTTATTACATATATTTTTGGACCATTTATTGGTGTAGGAATTTATCATCAAGCAGCAGGGAAACACATCCAGCATGAGTAAACCATCATGATTAACTAATATGTTAATCGTGATGGTTTAATATTTATAAATGAATTTTATCTTTAGTTATACATATGTTACTATGTAACATCTCTACAGGTAATTTGTCAACACGCATAAAACAACATTGAGCTGGTACATCCCAAGACCACCCAGATGCCATTAATACCTGTCCAGTACGGAGTACATGTGCCCAAGGGAATCTGATGTTGGATGACCACCTGAGACAGTTTAAATTATAACTAACACAGTTGCAGAAATACTACTAACTATTTAATTACAGTTTAGCAGATAATTTATATCAACTGTTTCATTGGGGTGTGATAAATTGAATTAAAAACCCCTCCCAAAAATATATGAAGGTAATTTTACCGGTGATACAAAAATCATAAAAACGCAGTCCATTCACAAGTAATAAATATAATTAAATACAATCTATTGAATTAATAATCAAAACAATCACTGTTAGATTTCCCAACATATGTCTCCTTTTACACTACTCGAAAGAGCCAAAGTTTAACCCCCAAGCACAACTAGGGGAGTACAAACCCACACACACATTCCTAGGATGCAGTCTATTGCAGCTGTCTAACTTAAAGGGACCTACTTACTGCTTAGTGAACTAGTGCATCAGGTGATGGAAAGTTTAGCCATTTTTTCCTGTGTGTGTATGTGCTTGCTTGTATGTATATGTATATTACATGAATATGTGTTTATGTGTGTGTTCTAATGTGTGTTTAGAGTTGCATTCAAACAAAATTTGACTGACATGTAATGTAAACATTACAAAAAATTAAGTAAAAGTCTTAGAAAAAGCTCTCATTGTTTGTGGTTTCCTGATTATAACTGTGATTTTGGTGACAGGTATTTAGTCATTATTTTGAACTGCTTGTGATCCATGCGGGACAGGTCGAGCAGACCTTCTTCCAGGGTGCAGAAGTCAAATGTGGTGTGGACCTTGTAACCTAGACGAAGAAGCATTTTCTCCAGGCGTGGGTTGGTCATTATTACAGAAGTCATTTTGATTCCCTGCTTGGTAGCAATGATGACACTCTTCTGAAAGTCGAAGAAACAACGATAAAACTTAATTATATATTATTTAATTTGTTTAACCTAAAAGTATATTATCAGGTGATTTATTACTCTTGTTTGCGAGCTAAGAAAACGTCATTTACATTGTTTATCTTATGGTTTACCCCAATTTGTTTTCCCTGGATCATAATTAAAAAATAGCTTTTCGACCATGTACCCAACTGCGCCTGGGTGAACGGTGAGACAGTTAAGTATCCCTGCCACGTCTTTTCTATTTGTCAGAGATAAAATTTAGGGCATATTCTCTCTAACGGAGTTTTTGGGTTATCACCCGCCCCCTTGATATATATATATATATATATATGACAATGTCAGACCACGGAGGAAAAATGTAACAGGAATTTCCTTAAGTACTTTCGTATATTAAATACATCTTCAGAAGGTTTGACCTTCTGAAGATGTATTTAATATACGAAAGTACTTAAGGAAATTCCTGTTTCATTTTTCCTCCGTGGTCTGACATTGTCACATTCTTAATCACGTGTTTATTTTCGTGATATACACACACATATATATATATATATATATATATATATATATATATATATATATATATATATATATATATATATATATATATATATATATATTGTTGGGGATTCACACTCTCGGGTGAGCAACAGTTATACTCAAGGTCACTCACCGTAGCCCTGCGGGTCTTCACTCTATCCTCACGGCGCCACTGTACGCCAGGAGAGTATCCCAGTCAATCCCAACCGGCCTCTGATTGAGAAGGAGTGGGAACACAACTCATTCACTTAACTGTTATGTGCCCGCCCCAACAATAGGGCTTTACTATTAACCTCAAGGTCGCCAACTGGTGTTGTCGGTGTCCAGTAACATGTCAGTGGACTTGGTGAGTTGTGGTAACCGTGGCAATGACACACTCAATTAATCAGGATATCAGGCAGGTATTTACTTCTATCACTCTCTGCTTTCAAGTATTATATAGACACAAGATAAATGGAGGGGATGATTGTTACGAACCCGGATCCAGCGTCCGAGCACGGAGCAGTGACGACCGCGCCATCTGTGGGTCAGCTCCCGAAACTCCCTCCAAACGGACAACGACACCTGGTGAGGACAAGGTGTACTGGCCACAAGGGCCAGTTTCCAGTCCGGTTCAGCTCACAACACCGCCGCTGCTGACCTCTGGTGAGGTGGTGCTCAGACTACAACGCCATCTATGGAGTGGATATGTCGGGCGTTTGTGTCTGAGCCTGTAAGTGAGGTGTTTTAGTGTCCCTGTTATTGATGACGTGTCTGCTTACAGAGTCGACCTGGGACTGCTGTGATGGAAGATGAGTCAGTCTACCCAAGGCAGCCGTCCCCATACCTTGTGCTTTGCTGTAGCAGCCGTGAGTTGCCTCCCGGATGAACACTGTGGTGTTACCCTGCCTGTGAAGCGGCAGTGAAGGATCGTCGTACCCGGGACCGACTGCTGGAGACGATTATCCACTGGGGTATTGAGGACAGGAGAGTGATTTGTGGTATCACACGAGGCTCCTGACTAGGGCGCTACCCTAGTATCGCTCGTGGAGTGGCCTGACCAGCGTTGCTGATCCGGAACCTGCCAGCAGACCTACTGGACTTGTGGTTGACGGCCTCCACGGCGGTGCCCCCAGTGGAACTGTGTTTTGGCTGGCCTGTGTTTGGGGTAGACTCAGCTTGGTCGAAAGATTCGTCAAGAGACCGCGAAAGCACCGAGGACTTGGCACCGAGAGTTTGGATCCAGAGTCTTCAGGAGAAGACAGTTGTGTAAATAATTCCCTTGTGCAGTGTTAATACCCCTCCCCTTGTGTAATCTTATATTATTTATTGGTGATGGGAACAATTATAATCTTAAGTTCTTAACTTTATTTCCCTTCCCCTTTTATTTTACTTGCGTCACGGATCTCATCCCTTGAAAGCCACTACTGGCTTGGGGCCGGATACAACTTCCTCTAACGACATCAGAGTACGAATCCAGTTGCGACCCCAGAGGGCCGTAACATAATTGTAAATAATTCCCTTGTGCAGTGTTAATACCCCTCCCCCTGTGTAATCTTATATTATTTATTGGTGATGGGAACAATTATAATCTTAAGTTCTTAACTTTATTTCCCTTCCCCTTTTTATTTTACTTGCGTCACGGATCTCATCCCTTGAAAGCCACTACTGGCTTGGGGCCGGATACAATTTCCTCTAACGACATCAGAGTACGAATCCAGTTGCGACCCGAGAGGGCCGTAACATAATTGGCATCCCCAGCGGGATCCGTCCCCTTGTTAAGTATGTTTGACATGGGTGGTGAAGTGGCGTAATCCCTGTATATAATTCCCCCTGTGTGTGACGATTGTGACGTTATACGTCCTGTGCGGTGCTCAAGAGTGACTAAGTGCGATATTGTGCAGTGCGGTGCTCGCTGTGATTAAGCGATTAAGTGCAATATCGTGTAGTGTGGTGCTCGGCGTGATTCAGTGCAATATTGTAGAGCGAAGTGTTCGCTGGGATTCGGTGCAATATTGTGTAGTGCGGTGCCCGAGATAATTACGTGCAATATTGGCAAGTGAGGTGCCAGGTGCGATAAAGTGCAATATTGGCGTAGAACAGTGCTCGGTGCGTTAAGTGCTAACGTGTAAGCAGTGTGTTAAGTGCTAGTTGAGTGTTCCATCTGTGACAATGGCAGAAAAAGCTACCATCGATGATCTGGACGATGTTCAGGCTTTTCTGAACAGAGTGGACTGTCTTGCCAGATTAAAATATCTGAGCAAACCAGAGCTTGTACTAGTGAGCGCCTACCTGGAGATCAAGATCCGTGCCAGTGATTCCCATGTGGAGATCTTGTCCAAGGT
Source organism: Procambarus clarkii (assembly GCF_040958095.1). Lineage (NCBI taxonomy): Eukaryota > Metazoa > Arthropoda > Malacostraca > Decapoda > Cambaridae > Procambarus > Procambarus clarkii. The sequence continues at coordinate 9,835,674 of NC_091165.1, forward strand.
TCACCGGCACTTGAAGGCAGAGGAGAAACAGGAAGGCGAGCCTCCTAGTATAAAGGAAGGTGAGGAAATAGCTTCCACGGAAAAGGAAGATAAGGGCAGTGACATTGACAGTGATGCAGGTGAGCTTAATATTAGCTTTCTTACAGTCAAAATGCGTGCCCTAGAGATAAATCGTGAGATAGAATGGAAGAAATTAGAAATGGAACGAGAGAGACAAGATAAAGAATTAGAGACGAGACGTTTAGAATTAGAAGAAAGGAAAGCAGAAAGAGAAAGAGAAGAGAAACGAGAAAGAGAAGAACGAGAAAGAGAAGAGAAACGAGAAAGAGAAAGAGAAGAACGAGAAAGAGAAGAGAAACGAGAGAGAGAAGAACGAGAAAGAGAAAGAGAAGAACGAGAAAGAGAAGAGAAACGAGAGCGAGAAGAACGAGAAAGAGAAAGAGAAGAACGAGACAGGCAAGAACGACGAGACAGAGAGGAAAGAGAGAGACAACATGAACTAGAAGTATTGCGATTAGGCGGTGGTCGGAGGCCAACAACGGACACCAGTGGTTTCGATCCGGTAAGGAACATCAAAATGGTCCCCAAATTCAATGAGAGGGAAGTTTCGAAGTTCTTCGCAGCCTTCGAGAAAGTCGCTGCCTCTTTGGAGTGGCCAAGGGAGAATTGGGCCATCATGATACAGTCAGTCTTGACTGGGAAGGCCCAAATCGCCTACTCCACGTTATCCCTTGACGACTCCGGCGATTATGACTAGGTGAAGAAGGTTGTGCTCATGGCGTACCAATTGGTACCTGAGGCATACAGGCAGAAGTTCCGAAACCTGAAAAAGACCTCAGAGCACACTTTCACCGAATTCGCCACTATTAAGGAGCGACTTTTCCAGGAATGGTGTGCTTCTCGGAAGGTGGAGACCAAAGAAGACCTCGAGCAGCTTATACTGCTAGAGGACTTCAAGGATTGTTTGTCTGGAGACCTGAAGACGTACTTAGAGGAACAGCAAGTGGAGACCTTGAGTGCGGCAGCCACCATGGCTGAAGAGTATATCCTGACACATAGGCCTTCTGCTAAGTACGTCCCAAGGCATTACCAACGCCGGTTTGATAAACCTCAGGACGAAGAGGAGACCCCCGTCCCACGAAGCGCTAAGAAGACGCCCCCAAGTAGCCCTCGAAGGACTAGTCCTAACAGTCCTAAACACCGGAGTCCGAGGAGGAATGTGGTGTGCTGGACTTGTGGGCAAAAAGGGCATGTAGCTGCTATGTGCCGAGGCAGAAGAGGTGGCGGCGCACGTCGGGAGGTGATGATGAGCTGTGTGACATCACCATCAGGAAGCCAGTCTACGACTACGCAGGAAGGACCAAGTTTGTTCGCCCCTCACACTTCAAGCGGGTACGTAACGTGTGATCATACTGGCAGATCAGTTGTAGTGCTCAGAGATAGTGGAGCAGCCCAGTCCCTGATCGTGAGAAGCTCGTTACCCGAGGGAGTAAGTGTGGACGGGAGACAACAGGTTGTCCTTGTTGGGTTTCCTAGGATGCAGTACATCGCCCCCTTAGTGCCAGTACATCTCGACTCGCCTTACTTCAGCGGCACATGTGCGTTGGCAGTAGTCGATACCCTCCCTATAGCAGGGATTGACGTGGTACTAGCCAACGACTTGGTGACAGATTGGAGCATCAATCTTCCCAAAGTCGCGGACGAGTCAGCCGAAACAGCAAGGTCGGAGGTAACGGCAGGCAATGGTAATATCCAGGTAAAGGCAGACCCGGATTTAAACATGTTTAATTTGTCCTCTCACCCGCAGATCGACAGTGTTCTAGCAGAGTCTCCTGATTCTTCTCTCGACAAGGAACATGCAGTTACGATAGTAGAAGTACCTGAGCTAGAAGAGAGGCCTTGTGTGCAGGCACCCACGGATACCAACGAGTCTGGAGCGAAGGCGGATGTGTACTTGCGGGATGGCATTGTACAGCGTTCATTGAACCGGCCAGAGATTCCCCAGACGTCAGAGGTATGTGAGGTGTGTTCGAAAGGTCTAGTGCCCTCTTTGGTCCAAACCAGGCTAGTGGATATTGCCGGCTATGGACATGACAGGCTCAGGAAGCTTATCCCTCAGTTGGCCCCATGTGTCTTAGTGATATTTTGTTTTGTTCTCGTATGTGTTCCCAATGTTCTCAGTAAGGACCGGTGGACGACCCGGCAGATGATGGCTCCCGTGAACACCATGAAGAGGTCCCAGGGATTGGAGACGTGCACAGTGAGTGTTGCAGTCGAAGAAGGGACCTGGAAGGTGATAGTTGATACAGGAGGTACGAGAGATGATAATATGAGTGACTGTTTCCGACAGGTTGACACCCCCCGCGTGATTGCTGAGCCTCAATGCAGCGTTATACGGAACGTTGGTCGACCTTACAGTGGCAGAGCGAATGCCATCTTCAATGTACGAACAGCCCTGTTGGAACTAGGTGTGAGCCTAGTAGAGGAGTCTGCTGTGAGTACTGATTTAACTGTCGCTATCACTCTGAATTATCAGACCCCTGTATTCCAGGTTCCCGTCTCCCGGTACGGTACGAGAAATGCTGTCTGTGATCAGCCATCATCGGTGTCACGACACAGGGAAGTGTCGAGTCGACCCAGATCGTGTCGAAACCAATCCTTACTCGAGAGATGTGAGAATATGCCCCTGATTAATATCTCGGTGGAAGTGTGGAAGACTACTTCAGACAGATCATCGTCTTCTATCTGCAAGTTCCCGTTGTGCCGGAATTGTCCAGTAGGACAGTTCTGTGGACAAGGCAGCCTCGCCATTCCAGTTTACAGTATAAGTAAGTCCATTTGGAGTTGTGTCGCCGTACTAATTTGGTTTGTGTTTCTTTTTATAGAACCCCAAACCAAATTCTTTTTGGTGGGGAGGTGTTACGAACCCGGATCCAGCGTCCGAGCACAGAGCAGTGACGACCGCGCCATCTGTGGGTCAGCTCCCGAAACCCCCTCCAAACGGACGACGACACCTGGTGAGGACAAGGTGTACTGGCCACAAGGGCCAGTTTCCAGTTCGGTTCAGCTCACAACACCGCCGCTGCTGACCTCTGGTGAGGTGGTGCTCAGACTACAACGCCATCTATGGAGTGGATATGTCGGGGGTTTGTGTCTGAGCCTGTAAGTGAGGTGTTTTAGTGTCCCTGTTATTGATGACGTGTCTGCTTACAGAGTCGACCTGGGACTGCTGTGATGGAAGATGAGTCAGTCTACCCAAGGCAGCCGGCCCTATACCTTGTGCTTTGCTGTAGCAGCCGTGAGTCGCCTCCCGGATGAACACTGTGGTGTTACCCTGCCTGTGAAGCGGCAGTGAAGGATCGTCGTACCCGGGACCGACTGCTGGAGACGATTATCCACTGGGGTATTGAGGACAGGAGAGTGATTTGTGGTATCACACGAGGCTCCTGACTAGGGCACTACCCTAGTATCGCTCGTGGAGTGGCCTGACCAGCGTTGCTGATCCGGAACCTGCCAGCAGACCTACTGGACTTGTGGTTGACGGCCTCCACGGCGGTGCCCCCAGTAGAACTGTGTTTTGGCTGGCCTGTGTTTGGGGTAGACTCAGCTTGGTCGAAAGATTCGTCAAGAGACCGCGAAAGCACCGAGGACTTGGCACTGAGAGTTTGGATCCAGAGTCTTCAGGAGAAGACAGTTGTGTAAATAATTCCCTTGTGCAGTGTTAATACCCCTCCCCCTGTGTAATCTTATATTATTTATTGGTGATGGGAACAATTATAATCTTAAGTTCTTAACTTTATTTCCCTTCCCCTTTTATTTTACTTGCGTCACGGATCTCATCCCTTGAAAGCCACTACTGGCTTGGGGCCGGATACAACTTCCTCTAACGACATCAGAGTACGAATCCAGTTGCGACCCGAGAGGGCCGTAACAATGATATAAACACAAAAGTATTTTGTATTTTACTTAAAACTCATTCAAAAGGCATCACAAGGTCATATCAATAAACAGTCAGCTGATCCAGGCGGGAGTCGTTCGTTCCCACGAATAATATACCTTCACTAAGTCGGCAACACTCCCCCTCTCGTCACTGTCAAAATCAGCTGGGCGCCTTCCCCCGCGCGAATGTTTATTGCTTGTTTCTCTGGCGTCACGCGCGCTGTTTCTTTAAGTACTCAAAGATCACTAGAAGCTCGAACACTCGATATTTGCGACAATAGCACGTATTACTTCGCTACACTGTTCTCGGGCTCAAACAATCATTTCCATAATAAATGCGACAATAACTCACTGTAATGGTATTTCACACTGCCCTTCGTATAATGATAACTTATGAAGTATTTAACACTGGAGTTCTCAGTATTTCCTTTCGTGAGCTATAACACAATTAATCACTGCACACATGAATGATTGTCCAATGCACGAACATAGACATATATAATACAGATAAATCAGACATCAATAAATGGTCATAAAATAGTTACTGGGCACTTAGTCTAACTTCCAAATACTGGCATAATATTACATATATTCTCTCACTATAAGATTCAATTAAAGTCTCATGAAAGACATTCTCACCACAGTAAATTCATCAATAACTCCGGGTGCCTGTACACACCAATAATAAACATGAATATCGTGAGTACTCTTGATAGTACTATTCTGCACACTGGTGCCTCACTGTGACATAGGTGAGCCCTGCTCACGACATACAAAATCCTTGAGCTAAATAATATAGCTGACTAAAGGGGAATTGGGAGGGAAACTAGAACCACCTACTTCCACCTATCCTCCGATGAGAGTTGAGTTGTAGCTTCTGGTCCTGGCTCCTGCCTCGTGTCGGGAACGCCCCCACACACACACTGTCGTGTCCTCCAGAAACTCAATCGATGTCCCACCGTAAGCGCGTCGTCTCCGTGCCTTATCCCTGCAGGTCCGTGCTCCTCCTCGACTTCTTGTAGGGTTGGAGTCGGTCTCCCGGCCGTCGACTTCTCCCAGCTACGTCTGCTCGCCTACTTCTCGGCTGCAGTCGTTCGTATGCCCAAATAGTCCTCTTCTTCCTCTGCTACCCAGTGGCTCTGTTCAGCCACCACGCCGTCACGAATGGGTGAACTGCCTCAGACGTCGCATACGTCACTGCACAGACTTCACTTCTTCTCGCACAGTACCTGTCTTGGAGCACTTGTTGCTCAATAACCGTCGATTCCCTCTCTGGTTCCACACATGAACGAAGGAAGACCTCACAGAGTACTGGCAGACTTCAGGTGACGCGTAAAATCCACGGGAGCGGTAAACAAGTGTCAAACTGACAGGACCAATCTTCGCACGTCCAACCTCCTTGACGTGTCGTGTCAGACTGATGGCGCCAACCCAGCAAACACAAATCATCTACACAACGTTCGCCTATCTCTTCCCATAGGTGTGGGAATGATTTGCATTGAGAATGGTGCAGGAGAGCCTTTGAGAAACTTTTACTCAAAAAATCCAAACACAAAGGTTTAATTATAAATTGTTTTTCTACAATTATTTTCTTCCAAATGTAAAACAAATAGTTTTTACATGTTTAAATATAAAATTTATGGTGTTTTTTTGTAAAATTCATTAATAAATTGTGAATGATATATATTGGCTGAGTGAAACCTTTAAAATCCATTTAGTTATAATATGAACAAAAAAAAGTAGTTTTCCAAATTTTCTAAAAATCGCTCTTTTTAACACAATTTGACTCCTTATGCATTCCACTAAACACTAATATCATGTTTAAATATATAATTTATGTATTATTCCCTAAGATAATTTATATAAATTATAAAAGTTGCTGGAAAGTGGTGAGAAAGAATCTGAAAACGTTTTGTTGTCTTATATTGGCGTGTTCTTATTAACTAGAGTGAGTAAGAGTGAGCGAGAGTGGGTAAGAGTGAGTAAGAGTGACTGAAGGTGAGTGAGAGTGCCAGAGAGTGTGTAAGTGTGAGTAAGAGTGAGTATAAGTAAGAGTGACTGAGAGTGAGTAAGCGTGACAGAGTGAGTAAGAGTGAGAGTAAGGGTGACAGAATGAGTAAGAGTGAGAGTAAAGTGATTGAGAGTAAGGGTGAGTATGAGAGTAAGAGTGATTGAGAGTTAGAGTGAGAGTAAGAGTGATTGAGAGTTAGTGAGAGTAAGAGTGATTGAGAGTAAGAGTGATTGAGAGTAAGAGTGATTGAGAGTAAGAGTGATTGGGAGTAAGAGTGATTGAGAGTAAGAGTGATTGGGAGTAAGAGTGATTGGGAGTAGGAGTTAGAGTGAGAGTAGGAGTAAGAATGAGAATAAGAGTGATTGAGAGTAAGAGTGAGTAAGAGTAAGAATGAGAGTAAGAGTGATTGAGAGTAAGAGTGATTGAGAGTAAGAGTGATTGGGAGTAAGATTGATTGGGAGTAAGAGTGAGAGTAAGAGTAAGAATGAGAATAAGAGTGATTGAAAGTAAGAGTGATTGGTAGTAAGAGTAAGAGTAAGAATGAGAGTAGGAGTGATTGAGAGTAGGAGTGAATGGGAGTAGGAGTGATTGGGAGTAAGAGTGATTGAGAGTAAGA